>NC_077229.1:273532527-273715027 GCF_027887165.1 Monodelphis domestica
AATGATCTGATGCCTATTTGCAGGCAAACTGTTGCACAATCGTTTGGATTGCCCCGTGCTTCATCTGATTCTCTTCCTAAGGGGACTGGAAATGCAGGCTGTGATCTAGCTAACGTTATTTGTCTTAACCATGAATGCTTCATATCATGGTGGCTGTGTGGTCTAGTGACAGGCATCAAGGGGCTACCCAAACCTGACCTGATTCAATTGGCGGCTGAAGTCATTGAGCAGTATTAACCCCTTCTTAGAGACTGAGAACAATGAATGAAGGAAGAGAAGGGAATGAATATTTACATAGCATCGACTATGTACTGGGGACTGTGTGGAGGTCTTTTTACAAATATTATCTTAGATATGAAGAAAAGTAAGCTAAACACATAGGAAGTTTGTGATTTTGCTTGCGTACAATCTTGTTTTTCTTTGTATGTTCTTGTTTCATCTGGTTTTGTAAAATTTGGAATAATTAAAAAAACCCAACTGCAAACATTATCTTTTTTCATCCTCACAATAGCCCCATGAGGTAAGCACTATTATTATCTCCATTTTACAATTTATTAAATTTGGGGGGTAGCTAGGTGGCACAACATATAGAGCAAGGGGCCCGAAGTCAGGAATACTCATCTTCCTGAGTTCAAATCTGATTTCAGATACTTATTGACTGTGTGACCTTAGGGAAGTCACTTAACCCTGTCTGCCTCAGTTTCCTCATCTGTCAAGTGAGCCAGAGAAGGAAATGGCAAACCACTTTAGTATCTTGCCAAGAAAACCCCAAATGGGATCATGAAAAGTAAAGTGACTGAACAATAATAACAAGAAACAATTGAGGAACTTGAAGCAAATGAAAGTTAAGTGATTTGTAGCCATAAGCATCTGAGGCTGAATTTGAACTCAGATCTTCCTGAGTCAGGACCAATGTTCTATCTATTTCAATACCTCCACCAGTAGCAACAAGACCAAGGGAGACTTTTTTTTTTTTTAAACCCTCACGTTCTGTTGGCTCCAAGGCAAGAAGAGTGGTAAGGGCTAGGCAATGGAGGTTAAGTGACTTGCCCAGGGTCACACAGCTGGGATGTGTCTGAGGCCAGATTTGAACCCAGGACCTCCCATCTCTAGGCCTGGCTCTCAAAACACTGAACCACCCAGCTGCCCCCTGAGGGAGACTCTTGAAAATTGTCACTGCAGACCCCATGCTAGGGCTTCTAGTATTCATGTGGAATTTGACAGCTCTGAGCTAAGTGAGTAATAATTTGTAATCGTTGGGAAATCATTATGCTATATAAACAAGCGATCTGACCTGATATGGCCGGTTTGAAGGTCAGTGCCGTGGACAGGCCTGAAACAGTAGCCCAGTGTGGTTTCTAGGTCACGTCATGTCCTTCACTCTGAACAGCACAAAATCACATTCTGCTAGCAAACCCCGTACACTTTCAAAGTGGAAAGGAGGGGGATGATTAAGCTTCTTGTTTCTCACTTATTCATTTTTATTCAAGGTAACCCAGTACTTCCCTTGGGGGATAAGACAAGATCCCTCTTCCCTAAAGGCTGCAAAGCCATCTGTTTGAATGCCTCAAGGACCTGAGCCTTGTCCTTCTCAGGCTGGCATTTCTCCCATCTCTGATTCTCTGAGCATAGGCATTGTTGTACCTATGTAGAGGCACAGGTGCAGTCCGCCTCCAACAGTGTTCTTGGATTTCCAAGTTCAAGTCCCAGCAGGACTGACTTAGGGACGCCTTTTCAAACAGACATGGCCAAATTGTAAAGATGGCAAAGCTTGTCTTCAGCCTCCTCCTTTGGGCATTTTGTTCCTATCAGTAGTGCCTTCTTCAGCCTTTCCTCTAAAAATAAGCGCAGTGACATCTCTCTCAGGAGAAAAAAAATCTGATCAACACAGTCACCACAAAGTTTAAAGGACTATAGTCCCCTGACTGTTCAATCTTAATTTGTCAGGGGCAGCTGGGTAGCTCAGTGGATTGAGAGCCAGGCCTAGAGACCGGAGGTCCTGGGTTCAAATCTGGCCTCAAACACGTTGTGTGACCCTGGGCAAGTCACTTGACCCCCATTGCCTAGCCCTTACCACTCTTCTGCCTTGGAGCCAATACACAGTATTGATTCCAAGATGGAAGGTAAGGATTTTTTTAGAAAAAGAAAAGGTAGCCCCTCTAAACTTGATGAATCTCTTAAATTTGGAATTAGGAAGATGAGTGGATAGACTATGAGGTCTAGAGTTAGGAAGACTTGTTTTCCTGAGACCAAATCTGGCCTCAGACATTTCCTAGCTGTGAGATCCTGGGCAAGTCACTTAACCCCCATTGCCTAGCCCTTACCACTCTTCTGCCTTGGAACCACACAGTATTGATTCTAAGATGGAAGGTAAGGGTTTAAAAAAATCTTAATTTGTCAAAAGAGGACAAATGAAGCCTTAATGGGGGAATTTTAGGTAATGGGGGCCAGGTAGAAGATGGATTTTGGCGGTGGGGCTCTTTCTTTACCCCCTGATGTCATGGGGGACTGACTTCTTTGAAGGAACTGCCCTGCTTCCAAGGTAGATGAGCTGCCTGCCATGTGAGGCCCATCTGTTGTGGGTGGGAATGAATGATCCCATGCTTGAGGCCTTGGCCTTCCTCCACTTGCAGTGTTAGAACTTCTGGGACCCCAAATGAAAGTCTTGAGCAAGACTCCTGCTCATAATCCCGATGGAGTCTTTGGAGTGCATCACATTGTAGTAAATTTGGTTTGGTTTCTTGCTGTTTTTCTCAGCTGGTTCAATGCAGACACCTCTGGCTTGTTGAACCTGCCCCCTCTAACCCTAATGAAATATCCACTCTTCTCTCCTGTGGGTTGGTTCTTGCTGACAAAATACTTTCATTTTATTTTTTTCAGACCTCAGCTTGTCTAAATCAGAAGTGTTTTCAATATTCAAATGCTGACCTTTGGGACTCACTCAGTAAATGAAAAACTGTTAAATTACAGTGAAATTCCTTAGGGCTTGCAGCACATATTCATAAGCACATCACTGCCGAATGAGATCACTATGATTGATGTCAAGGCTGTGAACATGAGCCCACGTCCAAAAGCATCCTCTTCCCATAGATTTCTCTTGGCGTATTTGTGAGCCAATCCTGTATGTATGGGAGATGTGGCATCTCCAGAAACAAGTCTCATGTCACTAGACCACAAAGGAATATTTATAACATACTAGTCGTAGACATTTTTCCCCTTAAAAATATTACATTTTAGAAACTTGTTTTGATGGATTTGTTGTCCATCAAAAGTGTGAGGTTCTCTCCATGGATGTAAATCACAATCCTTTCATGTTTATAGTATACTAGTCATGGGAAGTTTTTTTTCCCCTTAAAAACTTTACATTTTAGAAACTTGCTTTGATGGATCTGTTGTCCATCATCAAAAATGTGGGGTTCTCTCCACTGGTGCATGTTTTCATGTTTTCTCATTCTATGTGGTTTTGGCCATGTTCTTCCATAAAGCTTCCCCAACAGATTTATATTATGGGCTGGAGACCTCTTTATGTTCTACCTATTTCAAAATTGTTTTAAAAAATGAAAAAAAAAAGATTGATGCATTTTGTCCTTATGTCATATATTTCTGGGACCAAAATGGAATAACTTTCCTTTTGGGACTAAATCCTCTCTTATGACAAAGAGTAAAAATTAAGCCAAAAAAATGATATTGTGTTTATATATGATAAGATATGCACATTTTGTATCAATATTCCCTCCTCCCAATTCCCTTCTCCCACCTGAATTATCTTTTTTCCCTTTAAACCCTTACCTTCTGTCTTAGAATTAATCCTGTGTATTGGTTCCAAGAAGATCGGTAAGGGCTAAACAATAAGGGTTAAGTGATTTGCCCAGGTTCATACATCTAGGAGGTATCTGAGGTTAGATTTGAACCTAGGACTTCCCATCTCTGGGTCTAGCTCTAAATCCACTGAGCCACCCAGTTGCCCTCCACACCAATTCTTTACCATGAGGTGGGACCTGTGTTTCATTATCTGTTCTCCAGGGTCATCATTGGTTTACATTACTTAGAATGGCTTTTTTCCCATGGGTCTTTTGATTTACATTGCTGTAGTTGAGTGTGTTCTTCATTTGCCTCTGCTCAATTTACTCTGTACCAGTTCTTAGAAATATCTGGATGTGTTTCTTAATTTCTCATTAACTCTCCAACAGGGTGAATTGTAATCTATCCATGGCTACTCTTCCTGTGTGACTTTTGTCCATGTTCCCCAATAATTTCTCCACAAGGGGATCATCCAATGTGCTAGGACTCCCTTTTCATCTCTTGACACTGTACAGATGCCAGTGCAGTATGTGGGCTGTGCATTGATTATGTCCTACTTTTGCTATTGATTGGTCCAGAGTCCTTTTCTGGGCATCAGAGAAATACTATCCTTTGTCTCACTTCTACACAATTCTTTTTTGGTAATGTGTTGCAACCTATTTATGGCTACCATGTATCTAGGTCTTTGGGTGATTGATTCCACAACTTTAGTTCTTTGGAGAGACAATGATGCTTCATGACTCACAGATGAGTATTCATGGTGATCATTTGATTATCAAGCAATGCATGAAAAAGGATGCTGTATGATTTTCAAAAGTTCTTTCCACCATTATGGAGCATATCCACTGCCATGTCCAAATCAAAATGGGATTCTGGACAGAGGATGAGGACTTTGGGATATTCCTGTTTGTAGGTGATATTGTTACGTTGATGCATGTCAAACCTCAGAAAACTGACCAATCCTTCTAAATGAGATCCATAATCATTCAGAAGAGTTCAGGCTAATTATTGACACAGAAAAACTAAGTGGATAAGGAATGCTTATTATCTAGACCATAGGAATCAAACAAACTGTCTGGAGGCCACGTAGGCGTCTACAATATCCCTGAGTACTGGCAGAACTAGAGTAAAATAATTGGGAAATATTTAACAAAATAACTAGAAATAGAACAGATCTTAGATAATGTAAATATGTGGTTTTATGATTCAACATGTAACCTTCCAGGGATTCTTTATATATATATATGCATATATATATGTCACCCTCCCTTTTTCCATTTGACTAGAATATCACTAGTCTAGACTATGATTTTCAGCTGAATGACAACACAGAGAGAGAGCCGATAGATCAATTTCACTCCCTGATCATCTCCTTGCCAGCTGCCATGCTTCCTAGTCCAGAAAGGACTAAACTCTTTCATCTCTTGAACTCCCACCCCCGGTCCCCCATTGCCCTCGTTGATGTTTGCTTTAATTACCTACTATACTTAGGCTTGGCTTTTTAAACCAATTTCTTCTGTCTTTGTATCAGTTATAAGACAAAAAAGTGGCAAGGAATAGGCAATTGGGGTTAAGTGACTTGCCCAGGGTTACACAGCTAGCATATATCTGAGGTCAGATTTGAATTCAAGTCCTCCTGACTCCCACTGTGCCACCTAGCTGCCCCATTCTGCAACTTACAATCATAGAGAATTGTTAATACTAATGATTCTTAATAATAAAATTAGAAATGGATATACTTAGTCCTCCAATCTCATCTGACTCCCTTAATTTCTTTAAGTATATGATATAATCACATTTCTAAAGAACTTCTTGTGTTTTATAGTGAAGTAGATATTGTGAGGCATAATTATATGCCTTTTCTAGGTGAGGAAGTTGAAACTGAGAATTTAAGGGATTTGCTCAAAGTCCCAGGAGTGATTAGTTTTAGAAGGGTTCTTGGATAGAGAGAATTTTTAGAAAGAGAACACAGAATAATGGGAAGATTATACACCAGACCTAGGAAGAAGGTTCTCTGGTTGCTTGTGGAAAAAGAAAGATGAACAAGTAATCTTCAGGGTCAAGTGAATAAAAGATTATGTCTCCAAGGGGATGTGTCCATATGACCTTGGATAAGCCACTAGGTCTCAATGTCCTCACCTGTAAAGTGAGAAGGTTGGATCAGATCATCTCTCAATTTCCTTTTTTTAATTGAAATTTTTTATTTAATTAATTAATTTAGAATATCTTTCCACTGTTACATGATTCATGTTCTTTCTCTCCCCTTCCCCCCCAATAGCCAATGTGCAATTCCACTGGGTTTTACATGTTTCATCTCAATTTTCTTCTTGCTCAAAGTATGGTCCTAGGGACATCTAGGTAGCAGTCAGGCCTGGAGATGAAAGCAGCTGAGTTCAAATTTGACCTCAGACATTTCCTAGCTGTGTGGCCCTGGACAAGTCACTTAACCCCAATTGCCTAGCCCTGACTGCTTTTCTGTCTTAGAATAGATACTTACTACAAAGCTTAGTCATTGTATTTCATTATAATTACATAATATAGTTGTCAATTGTATGAGGAAAACTGAGCACTGCAAATGATGCTCTCAAATTGTGATACTGTAGAAGACTTTTGAGAATCTCTTGGATGGCAAGGGAATCCAATTAGACAATACTTAAAAATTAATTCAGACTATTTAATGGAAGGCCAAATACTGAAGCAGAAGCTTAAATACTTTGGCCACATAATGAGAAGGCAGGACTGTTTGAAAAAGACCTTGATGTTGGGAAAGACTGACGGTAAAAGGGGAAGGGGAAGTTAGAGGTTGAGATGGAGAGGTCATGGAAGTAACAAACATGAGCTTGGACAGACTTTAGGAGATAATGAAGGACAGAAGGGCCTGGAGAGCTATGGCCAAGGCGGCCATGAAGAGTCGGACACAACTGAATGACTGATTAAAATTCTGTGACAGGAGTCTTTTCATAGTTGTCAGTGAAGATAGTGAAGATAGGGAGGGTACTGAAAAGGAAGAATGGCAAAGAAATGGTGGTGTTTAAATCATTAAAAATAAAGGTTGCATTAAATATCTGGGAAAAGAAATCCATGGCTAAAATCCATTCAAAAACATTGTGGCCATAAGAAATGATAAGCAGGATGATTTCAGAAAAAGCTGGAAAGATCTGTAGAAACTGATAAAGAGTGAAATAAGCAGAACCAGATCACTGTACACAGTAATAGCAATATTGGATGATGATCATCTGTGAAAACTTGGTTACTCTTAGCAATGCAATGATCTGGAACAATTCTGAAAGACTTATGATGAGGAAGGCTATCCACCTCCAGAGAAAGAACTGCTGGAGTGGGACTCATGTGGATTGAAGCAGACTATCTTTCACATCAGTGTATTTAAGGTTTTATTTTGGGGTTTTGGTTTTGTATGAGTGTGCTCTTACAACAATGACTAATATGGAAGTGTGTTTTATATGATAATAAAAATTAAAAAAGAAAAGAGGTAAATAAACTGATAAAGAATTCACAGTAAAATAAAAAAAATGTATTTTGAGCAGAGATTATATTTGATAGCTACAAAACAAAAGGGGAAATGATATTGGGTAAGGAGTCATACTATCTTGGCCCAGGGGTAGAATGAGTGAAGAATGACCCAATGGGGCTCTTTGTTCCATCTCCAGTGTCTATACTTCTGTGAGCAGCCAGAAACATGATTACAACATCCTTCTGTCTGTCTGGTGGCAGTTAAGGAGGGAAGAATCAGCTGGTCTCCCCAATCAGAGAAAGGAGAACAAGAAGCAATGGGACTAAGTCATGCCAGGGGAAATGTAGGTTAAATTCTAAGAAATACTCCAGCTGGGTGCCAGATTGACTCCTCGTGTAACTCTATAGGAATTTCAAGATCTCCCTTGACAATTTTTTCTATTGCTTAAGTGTTCAGAACAGGCCAGATGGACTCCCAGGGTAACCCAAAAGGTTACCAGATGTAATGATCCAGAATTAATTCGATGCAATTAGGAGGTAGAGATTGTCGCCAAGAGTCCTGCTCGACTAGCCAGCCTTAGCTGGGAGGACAGTATTGCCACATTTCTTTAAACACAGCTAATATTCCGAATCCCTGGCCATGGCATGGGAATCAAGGGTATGTTCCTGGAATATAAGTACAGGACTGTGATTCAGCCCCAAGCTAGGGGGAACAAGAGCGTTTGGTACAGAGCACACTCAAATTTGGGCTTAGGAAAAAGTGTGTGGGTGCTGTTGAAGCAGCCAATTGTTTCACAATGTACAACTCCAGGTGAACTGAGACTTGCTTTCAGACATGATTCACGTCACCAGACCCTGTTTCACTCATAAGAAATGGCTGTATTGATCACCCAGGAACACTAAGGATTGTTTTGGGGTGTAACACGGTGAGAAAGAATGGGAAACGGCTCCTTGGATGCTGCCCAGGGTCAGAACACCAAGCGCCATCTTTCCCATCCTGCCTGGACAGAACTTTCTGGAAATCCAAGAAGCATCAGTGGGTACAACTCAGAGTTCTAACCTCAGGGTTAGAACACTGATGTGGTGAGGCATTGCAGCATCACTGAATCCAGTGCAAGTCTCTGGGCATGTTAGTGATTCTGTCACGATCATTATTCTGTTCTTTGCCCCTCTTGGGCCAATTCTCTCTATACGATAAGGGGATAGACTATACAAATAAATAATAATAATGATAGTCAGGTAGGGTTTATATAGCACCACTATGTGCTAAACACTATGCTAAACACTTTACAGATATTATCTCATTGGTCCTCATGACCTGGGAAGTAGGTGCTATTATTGTCTCCATTTTATAATGGAGGAAACTGAGGCAGATAGGCACAGCTGGTAAGTATTTGAGACCGGATTTGAACTCAGGTCTTTCTGACTCTGGACCCAGTACTTTGTCCATTGAGTGGGGAGTGATAGGGAGAGAATAAGGAACATCAAAGGATACCTATAGACAAAGGGCTTTAAGAGATGTCCAGTGATCTAAGGCACATAGGGTGACCTTGCAGAAAACTTTAGGGATAGATAAGCTTTTTTGGAAGCCTGAGAGAAAAAAATCGGCAAAAAGGAGGAAATGGGCAACTAGGTGGCTCAGTGAATAGAGCAGAGATCCTGGGTTCAAATCTGGCCTCATACACTTCCTAGCTGTGTCACTCTGGCAAATTCCTTACCCCCAATTACTTGGCTCTTACCTCTTTTCTGCCTTGATCTGATACTAAGTTTTAATTCTAAGCAGAAGATAAAGAGTTTTATTATTTTTTTTTAAGGCAGAAGAAGGTCAATCCACCTAGAAGGAATAACAAATAGAAATATTTGAAGAAGGTATTGAACAATATAGGTTGAGGTCTTGCTTGGCCAGAGCCAAGAGAATGGGTCAGAAGTAATGGGGAGTTAGTTATAGCTGAGAGGGTCATAGAAACTGATAGAGGATTTGAAATTTGTCTAAGAGCTTGGATTTGATCTGAGAGTCATTGGAGGCCTTGATAGGTTTCTGAAGAAAGTGAAATATTTAAAACAGCGTTATACTCAGAGGGTCAGTACATAGACTCAGCATTCCAGAAGCAGCCTCAAAAGCTGGTGTTGCTCCTTTGGTGGAGTGAAATCTAAGATTTGTCCATTCTAAAAAGATACTTTGGAAAAAAAGGCTTTGGGTTTGGTTGATGACACCACACTCGATTGCACATACAAATACAATAATTACGTCTGAAAAAATTAGAGGTCAGACCAAGGCCAGATGAAGATTTGTTTCCAGATTTTGAAATAGCAGATTGCATACAACTCATTGTCTTCCATCAAGACACCATTTATAAAATGTATTCCAGAAACTCTTTTATAATTGCTTCCTTTAAGAGAGAAAACCTTCGTGTTTTGTGGCAATGTTAACCAACTAAGCACTTCTACTCCTGGCCCAAATCATAAGACTAGTGATAATTAGAATAGAAAATGAAAGAAGAACAAGAAAAGGAGGAAAAGGAATAATAGAAGAAGGAGATGAAAGAAAATGAAGAAGAGGAGGAATAGGAGGAGGAGGAGGAGGCAGAGAAAGAAGAAGGAAAAGAAAGAGAAGTAGGAAGAGGAGAAGGAAGAGAAAGGAGGAGGAGAATAAGAAGAGAAGGAGAAAAAGGAGAAGAAGGAAAAATGAAGAGGAAGTAATAATAGTAGTAGTAGTAGTAGTAGTAGTAGTAGTAGTAGTAGTAGTAGTAGTAGTAGAAGAAGAAGAAGAAGAAGAATCCATAACCGTCTGTCCTTGTATCTGTCTACAGCTATGATCTTATGATCTTGTGGACCACAATGGATAAATTGTCACAGAGGATAAAGCTGAGAGCAAACATCATTTGGATTTTCTAAGAAGAAATACTTGGTTGAGGAGGATGTAGTAATAATCATGAATATAATATGGCACAACAATCTTAAATATTCCAGACAGGAAAAGTTTTTTGTCAAAGCCCCTGACAGTTTAAACTTTAAAGCTTCAGCAAAACTTTTAAACTTTTAAACTTTGAACCTGTTTGAACCTTCCTTGATTTATGAATTATTAAATGTACCACTGAAAAGCACTGACTTTCTTTTCAACCAGTAAAGCTTTCTGTTTAAAAGCAACCAGTGAATGGTGTGGCCTGGGGGAATGTAAGGGAGTAGGCTACAGTCCTGTTTTATCAGAGTGGCATTCCTTCTAGCTGTGTAAAATCCCAATCCAGAAAATATTTAGAAAAGTGAACAGATAAAGGGGCCCAAACCAGTGTATATAATATGAAATAAGGAGTGTGAGGATGAAAAACAAGACTAGAAGTTGTTTTAAAATTAGTTATGTGTATACGCTCATATGAGCTGAATCCCTTTCTGAATAAAAGTATGTCTTAGAGCAGAGTCTCAAAGGAGTGAGAGCAGAAAGAGGAAGTGCTTTAGGGATCTTTGATGATGATCAGATCCTTTGGAAAGGTGTGTCAAGAGAGGGAGCGGAAGGAAAGAGTATGACTGCAATTCATACTTTCTAGAGAGAAAATTAATTGACTTGTTCAGGGATCCTTCCAGCTCTAAAATTATTACTCCATAATGAGGATTGGATAAATCTTGGAGTGTTCAGGCTGAAATCAAAGACTAAGCAGCAGACAGAAGATGGTTAAGAAATCTTGAGGATTGCACATAATCTCCAGTTTTGCTGACAAGGAAGTTGGGGGTCAGGAAGCTGGAGTGAACCCTGCAATCGTCATAGAGCAAGTTCATGAACCATCAGAGAGAATGAGACTCTTAACCCCTGACTCTTGTCTTGGTGTACTTAGCATGAGATTACTGATCTATGACCAACAGTCACAAGAAATCATTGCCCTCTGCCTCCTGTTACTCTCTTTCTTAAAGACTAGCCTTTATGGAATAATCCCATCATTCCTTTGAATCAGTTTTAGCAGACTGAAGTCTCATGTGCCCTTCCTCCAAGATTGACCTGCCAGTAGTCAGGGTAAATGGATGATTAGTAGAGTGATTTGAAGGGTCAGGGAAGGCTACACACAAATACACACACACACACATACACACACATTTTTAAAAATGAATTTCAATTGAGTTAATTAATTCAAGATTCAACAAACATTTTTTTGTGCTTACTTTGTACACCAAGCTTGTAGTGAATAAAAATGCTGAGCCTGGAGTCAGGAAGACTCTTCCTGAGTTCAAATGTGACTTCAGATACTTACTAGCTGTGTGACCTTGGGCAAGTCACTTGACTCTAATTGTCTCAGTTTTTTCACCTGTAAAATGAGTTGGAGAATGAAATTGCAAACCACTCCAGTATTTTAGCTAAAAAAACCTCAAGGGCGGGGGGGGGGGGGTCACAAAGAGTTGGACATGGCTGAAAATGAATCATCAACAATAATAAATATACACTACACTATGCCAACCTTCCAGTGAGACAGAAAGATTAAAAAAAAACCCAAAACAATCTTTTCCTTCAGGGGCCATCTAGACTAGTAAGGGAGGGGAGACAGTCACAGAAATAGTATTTGAGGATGGTATGTGAAAAGGTTGTGTTGGATATAGAAAGACTATTAGACTTAAAGCTAAAAGAAATTTGAGTTTTAATTCCATCCTGCTTCCGTTCTTTACTAATTGTGTTACCATTTAGTTGTGTGTAATTGGAATCTGAACCTCAGAACTACAATTCCCAGCACCCCACTCTCCTCATGTTAAGTGAGGATGTAGGTAGGATATAAATTTTGTGTAGCCCCGCCTCTCTGCCTCTCTTCCTATGATCCCATTTGGTGGAGGAGATGTGATATGAGGTGAGTGGCAGGAGAATCTGCTCACGTGGCCTTATGTTTTGTTACATAATTACCTTTTTATTCCTTTACTTCAAGTGATCATTAATAAACTTTATAAAATATGTTACCTGGAGTATTGGACATTCATTTTAATCTTACAGCTATAAATGTAAATGTTGTAATGTAAAGTTGGATAATGAATTTATTATCTACTTCATAAGGTGATTGTAAGGGTCACGTGAGAATATATAAATTGCTTCCCACAGTTTAGTTATATACATCAGCTATTATTTTTAAATCTATAAGCAAAGTACAAATGAATGATTGTTATCTGGCAGGAATTTTATTATATAGGTTTTACATAGTTATAAGTAATTTTATGGCCCAACAATCTATATGGGAAAAACCAAATGGATGAAGAAAACCCATTGCCTGGATTATGACATCCAGTTGAATAGACCAGTCATTTAATTAATATATCAGTACATATTTATCTTGTTGAGGTGCTGCAGAGGGACAGTGGGGGGGGGGTCCAGAACTTAGCAGGAAAAAGAGGTGAGATAGATTGAATTTGTGGGAAAGGGCCTGCTTTATTTTTAACAATCTCCATTTGGTTCAAAGCCACTAATTCTCCTGTGGATGTCATACAAATGTAAAGTCAGAACATCACAGTCTTGGATGAATAAACATTTTAAGGCAATAAGTAGACATATGGTTATTTGCAGACTTTGGTATACTCCTGGCAATTTTGCATCAGAGAGGTGTCAAAAATGACATCATTAAACACATGTATACCTAGAAAGGGACAGGGTCCGGTCATGTGCCAATCCTGAGGGACAATAAATGGATACCCTTAATGCTTTGCAGGTATTTTCAAAATGCTAAAAAGACCCAGAGAAAAGATTCTGGATGTAGGTGGATGATATGCTATGTGGGTAGAGGGAGCACCTGCATTGATGAGATCTCATATATCTATCCATATATTGAAGTTTCTTTTTAATTTAGCACCAGGATCATCATTATTGCCATAAATCTGAAAGCCCAATTTTAAACTGGATTTTAGGACAGCTATATTTGGATGAGGAAAAGATGGGAAAGGTGGTGAGCTTAGTGGGCTCAGGCCAATTTTTGTTGTTCAGTTGTTTTTTAGTCTTGTCTGACGCTTTGTGACAGTATTTGGGTTTTCTTTTTTGGCAAAGATACCAGAGTGGCTTACCATTAGGGAAATGGCTCCATTTCATTTGACAGATGAGGAGACTAAGGCAAATAGAGTTCAGTGGCTTGTCCAAGGTCACACAACTGGTAAGTGTCTGAGGCTAGATTTGAAGTCAGGAAGATGAGTCTTCCTGTTTTCAGGCTCAGCATTCTGTCCAGGGTGTGCTAAGTATACACAGTGAGCACAAAAAAAATTAATGTTGCATAAATTAACTCAATTAAAATTCACTTCAAAAGGTGATTACTTTGTTACTTTTGGGAACAGCAGAACATGCATGCGTGTGTGTGTGTGTGTGTGTGTGTGTGTGTGTGTGTGTGTGTGTGTGTGTGTGCATTTTCTATCCACTGCACTGCCCAGCTGCCTCATCTAGGTTGTTAGGGCACATCCTGACTAGCCAGAAGTCAGGATGAGGAGTCAGCAAATTACCAAATCTGAGAACTGGAAAGAATTTCAGTGATCATCTCAATCCAACCCATACCACAAGAATCCCCTCTGTAGCATACCGGACAAGTGGTCATCCAAGACTGTGCCTGAAGACCTTCAAGAAGGGGGAAACTTACCACCTCTTGAAGCTGTCCATTCCATTTTTGGACAGGTCTAATGATTAGGACATTTTTTTTCACTTTTATCAATCCTAAATTTGCCACCTGTCAATTTCTACCCACTGCTGCTAATGCTGCCTAGTGGAACCAAATAGAACAAGTTGAATCCCTCCTCTGCATAACAGCCCTTAAAATCCTTGAAAAGAGAGATCATTTCCTTCTAAGTTTTCTCTTCCTCTGGCTAAACCTCTCTAGTTTCTTCAACTGATCCTCATATATGACTTACTCATTTCCCTTCGCTATCCCAATTGCCTTCTTCTGGACACTGTTTAGATTATCAATAGTATTTTTAATTAAAAAAAAAAAAAACAACCCTTACCTTTCGTCTTATAATTGACATTAAATATTGGTTCCAAGGCAGAAAAGCAGTAAGGGTTGGATAATGGTAAGCAAGGTTACATAGCTAGGAAGTCTCTGAAGCCAGATTTGAATCCAGGACCTCTCTTCTATCTACTGAACCACTTAGCTTCCTCATCAATATCCTTCTTAAATTGTGGTGCCCAAAACTGAATACAAGTAATTTGTTCCAGAGTTCCACCAAATGTATTAAGTAAATAATGTTGCAATTGGAACAAGTCATCAAGATAGTTAAAATAACCAGACCATCAACTTTCAGGTTGAATGATTTGATAATAAATGCATTCTCTCATATTGTAGGGCACATTATATAGTCTTCAAGGAATTTTTCACTTTTGTTATCTCATTTGGCAGTGCAGTGGATAAAGTGATGGGCCAGGAGTCAGGAAGACTCATCTTTATGAATTCAAATCTGGCCTCAGACACTTAGTAGCTGGGTGACCCTGGGAAAATCATTAACTGTATTTGCCTCAGTTTCCTGATCTGTAAAATGATCTGGAGAAGGAAATGGTAGACTATTCCAGTACCTCTGCCAAGAAACCCCCAAATGGGATCACAAAGAGTTGTACACAATTGAATAACAACATTAGCAGTTGATAAAATAATCTTTAATCCCATGAAGTAAGTAGAGGGTGCTTCCTATCTACTGAACAGTGCAGTTCTACCTCTTAAACTCTCATCTAAATCCAAACTCATTCACTGAAATAAGTTGATTCAGTTCTTTGGGTCTCAGTTTTCTCATCCATAAAATGAAGCTAATCATGCTTGCTTACAATAGTATTGTAATGCTTATTACAGGGCTGTGTGGATAGTAATTCTTAAACCTTTAAGTGTTATTGGAATGCTAATCACCCCCTTTTATTATTGATTATAAAATATTATTTTCAATCCCAAATTCCATCTATTGGGAAAACAAGGAATACAATGCCCATTATACACATGAAGTTTCTAATGACCCCTTTAAAGAACTTTCTTCTGCCAGGGAAGGAATTAACTGTCATCCTGTGGTAGCTTTGACTTGTATTCAAGTCCTACATCTTTCACTGTACCCTGTAGCAGGAAGAGGGTTGGACTAGATAACCTCACAGATTCTTTCCAGCTCTATAGCTATGAATCTGAGTTATAAGGAAAGGGGAATGATCAGTGATAGCAAGAGAAATATACTAGTTAGTTCTCTGAGTCCTCCTCCTTTCCACCCTGTGGTTTAGCTCTGTCCTCCCTCTGAGAAAGAAGTCCTTGATTGAGAGCAATCAACAGCCCAATGGAGGGGAGCCACAGTTGGTTGTCTCCAGCCTCCTGGATCTCTTCCAACAAACATTGTCCCAGGACAATCCAGTGAATAAGAACTAAGATAAAAAGGGACAAAATACACAAGGGAAACTCAATGAAACCAGAGATGCCTGAACGTTTAAATACCAAAACTTGGCACACGCTTAATGTCAACATGGCTTACAACTAAGCTTCTGAGCTAAGAAAGAAGAAAGGCGAGAAGGAGTTTGACAACAAGGAAAACTTGGGGAGGGGGAAGGGGAAAAGGTCTCATGCCCAATGCTTTGGGTGAGAGAGCCTGAGTAAATCCTACCTCTTAGATAATCCTTGTAGCCTCAGTGATCAACCGCCCTTTTGCTGTTACGGGATTATTTATTCATTTTTTTAAACCCTTATTTATCTTCTGTCTTAGAATCAATTGTCTATTGGTTCCAAGACACAAGAGTGGTAAGGGCTAAGTGACTTGATTGCCCAGAGTCAGGAAGTGTCTGAGGTTAGATTTGAATCCAAGATCTCCCATCTCTAGGCTTGCCTCTCAATCTACTGAGCCACTTAGCTGCCCTCACTATTCATTCAGGAAGAAGGCAAACTTTAAACTGATAGAGACCAAGTTAGGGGCAATCTACTTCCTGAGGAAACCGTTTTGATTTATATGATCCTAGGATTTAGAGTTGGAAGGAATTTTAACAATCATCTAGTCCAGTGTTGGTGAAGACGTGGCACCTTTGCAGAGCCAGCACTCAGGGAGCTGTTCCATTCCCCCTCTTCCCAGTGCCAGAGGACATTTTTTGCATGCCTCACCCCTCTGTCCAGCCACCCAAAGCAAGCTTTTTGTTCCTCAACTCTTTCTGGTAAGGTGGGGGCTCACAGACAGCTTGAATTTGCTCTCTGGACACTTGAACTCCAGAAAGGTTGGCCAGTGAGAATCTAGTTTGTCTAACTCCCTCATTTTTCAGATAAGGAAACTGAGGCTCAGAGAGGAAAAGTAGTTTTCCCAAGGTCACACAGATTATATAACAGACCTGGAATTTTAATCTAATTCCTTGATTTCATAACTTATCTTCTTTGTGTATTGCAATGTTGCCTCTTTTTATCAAATCAAAATCTGCCTCTTTTCAACTTCTGCCTATTGTTCCTAGTTCTGCCCTCCATATATGTTCAATGTTGAGGTAGCTATTATGTCTGAAATTCCTTTATTTTGTACTTGTCAAGTTGATTTTTTTATCCAAATTGTAGAATTTAACATTTGTCCCTATTATATTTTTTAATTCTATTTGGTCTTTTGTTCCAGGTTTTTGAGAGATTTTTGGATGTGAATTGTGTCATTCAGCATATGAGATATCCCCCTGGCTTTTTATCATCTGATAATTTGTGGAGCCATTCCACTGATGGCTTCATCCATTGATAAATTGTTGACTAGAATAGGACCAAGGACTGATTCTTGGGAGAATTTAGACATCCCTAGAATTTGCTATCAATTGACTCTTGATTAGATTTGCTGGGTTCTATCACTGAACTAGTTCTGATTCATCTAACTTTACCATCATCTAGTCCGTATCTCTTCATCTTGCCCACAAGGTGGTATTGCCCAGTTGTCAAATGCTTGACTGAATCCAGGTAAATTTTATTTACAATACTTCCCTGAGACATGAATAGGCAATTTTCAGTTAAAGAAATCATCATCTTATCTTACTTCATATTCCTTATCTATAAAATCAGTGGGTTGGAACACATGATCTTTTAACAAAATTATTAAAATTATTTCAAACCCTTACCTTCTTGCTTAGAACCAATACAGTGCATTGTTTCCAAGGCAGAAGAATGGTAAAGACTGGGCAATTTGGGTTAAGTGACTTGTCCAGGGTCACACAGCGAGGAAGTATCTGAGGCCAGATTTGAACCCAGGACAGGACCTCCCATCTCTAGCCCTGGCTCTCCATTCACTGAGCCACTCAGCTACCCCCCTTATTTCCTTATTGAAAAGGATTACCTTAGTAAATTTCTTCTTATAGTCATCCCATAGTTCTAGGTAGGCTTGAAGGATCTTTTTCAATCCTGATGATGTCATCCCATGTCTTAGTTTTTCATAGTCTATGCCTTCAGGACTTTGTCAAAGTAAATGTTGAGCAGAACAAGGCCAAGAACGAAGCCTATGACACCCCACCAAAAGCTTCTCAAAGCTTCCATCTATCAATTAGTGTTATTTGTATCTAGTCATTCAAGCAATTCTAAACCTGCTTATTAGTACTGTCTCCAGCCCAGGCTCTTCCTGTTGTCCTTAATGATATCATTCAGTCCCAAAGCATTTATTAAGTACATGCTGTGTGAAATCCAGCACTGTGTTAAGCATCAAGGAACATGCAGAGTTTGAATAAGGCACAATCCTTGATCTCCTGAAAATGACAGCCTAGTGGGGGGCGGGGAGGAGAGGACAGGGACAAAGCGCTCAGGGAACCAAACACAAAAGCATTTAAGTGCATTACAGAGCAGTGAAACTTAGTGCTATGCAGTCTTAGAGAGAAGGCCATTACCAATTTTGTCCGCTGCCTTCCTGAAAACTAAGCATACCGTATCTTTTTGTTGTTGGGTCATTTCATTTGTATCCCACTTTTCATGACCCCATTGGAGGTTTTCTTGCAAAGATACCGGAGTGGTTTGTCTCTTCTTTGTCTGGCTCATTTTACAGATGAGGAAACTGAGGCAAAGACGATTAAGTGACTTGCCCAGGGTCACAAAGCTAAAAATTATCTGAGGTCAAATTTAAAATGAAGAAGATGAATCTTCCTGTCTGTAGGGCTGATGCTCTATCTACTATATCACCTAGCTGCCCTTCCTAGGTCTATGGCATCCCTCTTCTCCAATATCATTTTAGTAAACCTTTTAGAAAAGAAAATTAGATTATAAATGAGCCACTGCATGATCCCACGCTGGCTTCTGGCAAGCATCACAAATAAACAAATCCATATACACATATATAATATAGGTATATGCATATATATAACTATATATAATGCAACACACAACCACACATACATGATGATGTAAACACAAATGTATGTGTAAATGTAATGTACAGACATACAGATACATATATGTACACATACATTTATTTAGAGGTGTCTGCTTATGTGTATCTTTGACATCCTTCTAGCTCTAACTTTATGTACATATATACATGGCTATGTGTGAATATGCATGTGCATATACACACTTACATGAAAGTGTGGATATAGATAAAAGAGCAAATAACACCACAGATAGCTGGCGGCCTGATTTCTGACTGACTTTGGAGCTGTCCAGAAGGAAGCTGCCAACTTGTCAACTGATCAGCTGGGCTTTGGGGAGGTTTACACTAAGTTGTGTTTTCTCTATTTGAGTAGGAGCTGCGGGTGAGAAGAAGCAAGTCCAAAGGCACAGGGAAACGTACTTCTAGATTGGGGTCAGGCCCAGGAGTTGATTCCAGGCAACACAGCAAAAGTAGCTCTCAGGGTCCACTGCCACCAGCGATTGATTTGACTAGGAATATATGGGATGTGTCACTTCTGTACTGTTTAGGAAAGGTGAGATGGGCATGGCTTCAAGATTTGTATTTGTGACTAAGTGTTAAAGGAATGTGAAACTTCTCATAGTCAATACTGTAAAAAGCATGCTGGATTTTGAGTGAAAGGTCCTAGGTTCAAATCCAACTCTGCTTCTTACTACTAGGGTGACCTTGGTCAAATCCCTTAATTTCTTTGAGGATCAGTTTGTAATTAATAAGATGATGGAGGTGATGGGGCAGGTGTTTAGGATGGCCCCTAAGATTCTTTCCAGCTCTATGATCATGAAGATCAAATGGCTTCCTTGTATTAAGTAGATTGGGTGGTGGTGGTCAGTGCTCAATCCCAGCATAAAAGCTGGTATCACAGCAGGTTGCACTATCTATAACAATTCCTTAGCCCCTTATTGCTATTTGTTTGTTCAAAGATGTTATTTTTCTTCTTCTTCTTCTTCTTCTTCTTCTTCTTCTTCTTCTTCTTCTTCTTCTTCTTCTTCTTCTTCTTCTTCTTCTTCTTCTTCTTCTTCTTCTTCTTCTTCTTCTTCTTCTTCTTCTTCTTCTTCTTCTTCTTCTTCTTCTTCTTCTTCTTCTTCTTCTTCTTCTCCTTCTTCTTCTTCTTCTTCTCCTCCTCCTCCTCCTCCTCCTCCTCCTCCTCCTCCTCCTCCTCCTCCTCCTCCTCCTCCTCCTCCTCCTCCTCCTCCTCCTCCTCCTCCTCCTCCTCCTCCTCCTCCTCCTCCTCCTCCTCCTCCTCCTCCTCCTCCTCCTCCTCCTCCTCCTCCTCCTCCTCCTCCTCCTCCTCCTCCTCCTCCTCCTCCTCCTCCTCCTCCTCCTCCTCCTCCTCCTCCTCCTCCTCCTCCTCCTCCTCCTCCTTCTTCTTCTTCTTCTTCTTCTTCTTCTTCTTCTTCTTCTTCTTCTTCTTCTTCTTCTTCTTCTTCTTCTTCTTCTTCTTCTTCTTCTTCTTCTTCTTCTTCTTCTTCTTCTTCTTCTTCTTCTTCTCCTCCTCCTCCTCCTCCTCCTCCTCCTCCTCCTCCTCCTCCTCCTCCTCCTCCTCCTCCTCCTCCTCCTCCTCTTCTCCTCCTCCTCCTCCTCCTCCTCCTCCTCCTCCTTCTCCTCCTTCTCCTCCTCCTCCTCCTCCTCTTTCTCCTCCTCCTCCTCCTCCTTCTTCTCCTTCTCTTTCTTTCTTCTTCTCTCATTCTCATACCACACCTTCTGATGTGAACTAAACATAAATCTAATTAAGCACCTGTAAATGACCAGTTTTCCTCTGTCCTTGACTATTCTCATACCAGCTTATATAAAGATAACAAACCTATCTTTTGATTACTTCTTTTTTTAACCCTTACCTTCCATCTTAGAATCAATACTATATATTGTTTCTAAGGCTGAAGAGTGAGTGGTAAGGGCTAGGCAATGGGGATTAAATGACTTGCTCATGGTCACAAAGTGAGGAAGTGTCTGAGGTCAGATTTGAACCCAGGACCTCCTATCTCTGAGCCTGGCTCTCAATCCGCCGAGTCCCCTGTTACTCTTTTTTGCTAATCATCTGGTTCCCTGTAGGTTTTGTCTGTGGGACTGACCCCAAGAAAGTCAGTCTTTCTGTACACATATCAGGGTCTTTTCTCTGAGTTTTAGATTTTGAGTGGTAAGAAATTAGAGTCAATTGAAACACTCAGGAAATAGCCTATGATGACAGATTGCCCAGGTTGGGCTGATTAGTGTGTATGAATATTGAAATATTTCCCTTTCTTACATCTAGGTTATAGAGATGAAAGGGAGCCATAACTGGCAAGATCATTGTACGGACTTGGCCAGTTCATTAATCCCTTTGGGCCTCAGTTTCCTCATCTGTGGAATGAGAAAAAAGAACTATCTGGTTTCTAGATTGTTTTCCTGCTCTAAAACAATTTGCTCTGTTCCTCAATCTGCCTAATCATCTTAAGAAGTTTGTTGCTTCTTTACATGGGGGTAAGATTAGGGGAGAATAAGATCCACTTATCTCACTTTTGATTGAGCGAGCTTGTGAGTACTGATTATAGTAACAACTTAAGCCGAGATGGAGTGAAAAGGGAACTGGATTTGGAGTAAGAAGACCCGAGTTTGAAGTTTAGTCCTGCTATTTAAGAGAAAGGTGGTCTCGAGAAGCCCATGACAATTCTTGTGGCCTTTGTTCCCATCATCTGAACTAGATGACTTCTAAGTTTCCTCCCAGCTTTGAAGTCAATGCTGAACAAAAGAATTGGAAACCAAAGGCATGTCTATCAATTGGGGAATGGCTGAACAAATTGTACTATATGACACTATTATGTTGTAAGGAATGATGAACAGGATGATTTTAAAAAAGCTATAAAGATCTATATGAACTGATGCAGAGAGAAGTAAGCAGAACCAGGAGAACACTGTACACAGTAACTGAAATAGTGTATGATGATCAACTGTGACAGCCTTGGCTACTCTCAGTAATACAATGATCCAGGCCAATTCTGAAGAACTTATGACAGAGAATGCTATCTGCCTCCAGAGAAAGAACTGTGGGAGTAAGAATGCAGATGAAAACATGTGATTTTTCACTTGTTAATTTGGGTATATGCTTTGGAGTTCTGGTTTTATAAGATTATTGACTTACAAAAACGAATAACATAGAAATATGTTTTGTGTGATAATACATATATAACCCAGATTGAATTACTTGTCAGCTCTGGGAGGGGGGAGGGAGACAATATGGATCATATAACTTTGAAAAAACTTATGTAGAAATTTGTTATTAAAAAATTAAAACCTTAAAAAAATTTAGAAGATGAAGTCGAGGAAGATAACGCTATTGCTAGTGTCTACTTCATGGGCAAATGGCTGTCATGATTATTTGTGATCCTCTGGGATCCCATCTGCTGGTGTTTCAGACATTCTCATCCAGGTGCTTAAAGTGAAGGGGAGCTTAAGTGCACAAAGGGTGTCAGTGGTCAGGGTAATAAGTGGATATCTGTTGAGAGTATTAAGGAGTGCCTGAAAGGTTGTTGGAAGGATCATGTGTCTTAGCCAAATCCAAGTATTAGGTCATATGATCGGATCATTTAGCTGTCTAGTAAGAAGCCTATTTGTGTAATCACCTAACTTCCCTTTGGAAACCAACACAAAGACTTAATCCTTGGAGTGTGTGCAAATTTAGTCTCTGTTTCAGGGCCTCCTGCATGCAAATTAAACCAATCTCTCTTGTCATCTAGTGTCCAGTTTTATCAAGGGGAACAAAAGAACTGGTGACTACTGAAAGGAAATTTGGAGACCCCAGGAGTGGCTTTTCTCTACTAGGTGAATAAGGCTTGACTGATACTTATCCCAACCAAAGGAAATTGAAGATTGGAGAAGAGAGTGGGAAGCACTAGGCAAATTACATAAGAGCACACAGGATTATACCTTTTTAATTTTATTTTGTTATTTTTTAAAACTCTTACCTTCCATCTTATAATCAACACTATGTATTGATTTTATGTGACTTGCTTAGAGATACACAGCTAGGAAATGTCTGAGGCCACATTTGAACCCAAGACCTCTTACTTCTAGGCCTGGCTTTCAATCCAACTGAACCACCTATGTGCCCTTGATTGTACCTCTTTATGTAGAGAAGACTAGAAAATTGTCCTCATCTAATAAGCTGAAAGAAAAATCTAATGCTTTCTTTCTCTTACCACTTGTGTTTTAGGACCCAAAGAAAGACCAGAGAAAGGACAGGAAAGTTGCTTATAGCAGATTCTGACAATGTATGATAATGAAAAGGCTAAACTGCTTTTTAAATTTGATTTTGATTTTTTTTCCCAAGGAGGAGGATCTTTGAGGTAAAATTTCTAGATTAAGAATGGTAAATAGAGAGAAGAAACCCAAGACTAAGACTAGTGAGAAAATAGCTAGATATAATTTATTGGTCCACAATGAGCTAAATTACCAGAACTAGATGATCTATGTCCTAGGATATCAAAAGAACAGGCAGATATATTGCTGAGCCACTGATGATGACCTTTGAATGATCTTTCAGAATGGGAAGGGTTTCATGTAACTGGAGAAGGGAAAATATTTCCCTCATTTTGGAAATTGAGAAAAGAGAGTAGAATTTGAAAACTATCTTAGGGGCTGGTAGGTAGTTTAGGGGATGGAGAACCAGGCCCAAAGGTCCTGAGTTCAAATTTAACTAGACCCTTCCCAGATGTGTGACCCTAGGCAAGTCACTCAATTCCTGTTGCATATCTCTTACCATTCTTCTGCCTTGGAATCAATACACAGTATTGATTCTTAGATGGAAGATAAAGGTTTTTTAAAAATCCTAATTTAATTGCACAAGTACAAGGTGGAAGATATATGCCTAGACAAGTTTCTTTGAAATTCTTTTTTGGATTTTTTTAAAATTTGAAATTCTTTTGAGGATGTTAGTGAACTTCACTCTTTCAGCAGTCCTGGATCTCCAGACTTTTCCACTATTGTTGAGTAGCCTTCTCTTCATGGAAGATCTTTCATTCTTATAGCCCTTTCCTCTAATTGGTGAGTTCCTCTAAGAATCTGTATTGGAAGACATTCCCAAGGCTGCCATGCTCACTCCTTTACTCCTCTCCCAGCTCTGCTTCTGACTCTTTGGACTAACTTTACCATTCTGTTGCATGGGTACCTTTTCCCTCTCTCCCTATTCCTAACCTCTAACTTTGCAGCTCTCTTTTATGTGTTCCCCATTATAATGTAATCTCCTTGAGGGCAGTGACTCTCTTTTTTCACTTATATTTGTATTCCTATTGCTTAACAGTGAAATGCCTGGCACATAGTAAGTCCTTAACAAATGCTTATGCATTTCCCTTGATTGAAAGCTCAGTGTGAGTCAACAATACAACATGGCAACCAAAATGGATGATTCCATTCTATGCCACTTTAAGAGAAGCCGGCATCCAGAACTAGAGGTTACAGATACCTGAAGATACAGATACCTACAGAATAAATCAAGGGCTAGACATGGAATCATGGAGACTTGAGTTCAAACCTAGTTTTATGATCCAAGTCATTTATCCTTTCTCAGTCTCAGTGTAATCATCTATAAAATGAGGGGTTTAGACTTGATGGCCTCTAGCTCTAAATCTATGGTTCTATGATATTATATTCAGGTATGCATAGTGAATTTTGTTTTACTTAATTACAGTTTTAATAACATCATTTTCCAGCACACCTTGCCTTGTAATGAGGAAAAAATTATTTGTTTTTCTTGAGTCCAGGGAGAAAAATTTATGACAATGAGTATTGTCCCTAAATGGAATGATTACCTCAAGAGGTTGAAAGTCTATCCACCTTCTGTTCCCCACTGGAAATCAAACAGGAGCTGGAGGAACATTCTTACTAGGTATAGGCTGGAGTAGGTGCTTCCTGAAGTCTCTTCCAACTCTGAGTTTCCCTGGTTGTTATTTGTGTGTGTGTACAGGCATGTGTGATCCTGATCCCATGTGTAAAAGAAAAGGAAAGAAAGAGGAACACACACTTCCAAGTAATTCCAGTAAATTGCTCCTCTTGCCAAAGACTAGCCTGGAGCCAACATACTTCAAAGACATTATGTTGTCTTGTCAGCTGCTGAATTCCTCTTAGTTTGAACTAAAAAAATAGCCGAGGAAAAAGAGTTGGAAGGAGAAAATGCTGACGATAAGGTGAAGAAACAAAAGGAATCAGGGAATGATACCCCATCAGGGACATAGTCAGAGTGGAGAAACCATTGTGACCTCATTGCTGAGAGTAAAAAACGTAAGAATGGGCAAGCAGATGTGTCCTGGCCATCTGATCTAAGCCATCATGGTAGGAATTTTGTCATAATGATTTCCTATGTACAATCAACTTGCAAATGGACATAGACATGCTGTTTCCTCTGCATCTAACCCTGTAGCAAGGTCTAGGTTTCATATCTTCTCTCCAGAGATGGTAGAGGTAGTGGTATGTTGTATATGGATGGGTGATATCAAGTATGGTACTAATTAGGGGAAGAACTAATTCTAGAATCTAGAATGAAGTCCTCTCCTAAATTGGCATTTAAAACCCCCCCGTTACCTTCCATCTTTGATTTAATACTGTGTATTTGTTTTAAGGCAGAAGAGTGGTAAGGGCTAGGCAATGGGGGTTAAGTGACTTGTCCAGGGTCACACAGCTAGAATGTATTTGAGGCCAAATTTGAACCCTGTAAGAATTCAAATTAATTTCAAATAATTAAATATTATATTTCAGGAGGTTTATTAATGATCATTAGAAATCAAGGAATGAAGAGGATACAAAATAAAGACCACATACCCATGGCTGATTAGCCAGTTCAAATGCCCACCTTATTACCACCAAGCTCAGGAAAGGAAGTAAAGAGGTGGGACCCTCCACATTCCCGCCTAATATACCCTGTCTGCAGGAAGTACGTAATGATAGAAAGTCGGTGGGCTTCCAGGAAATGTAGTTCTTTTTCAGGGTAACATTTGCAATTATACATCCCTCCCTGAGATCTGTGGAAGACTAGTCTCTCCAATGGATCTTGTAAACATAACCAACTTTGAAATTACAATAATTTAGGGATAAAAGGAAAAGAGAACAAAACCAATGATTGCTAGGCATATTGACAAAAAGCCAGTTAGGGGGCAGTCCTCTTTGGCATAAGAGTATACACACAAAACAAATTCATTCAACCCCACACAGTTCAAATCACCACATCTCAAAGTTCACTTTGGATCTTCTGGTGCAGTGCATTCTGTGCAGGCATCTTAATGGTGCCTTCTCCAAACAGTTCACTTTCTGGATTTGGAAAGATAGCATGTTTCTTATCCTAAAATTACACTCTGAGGATTTTTAATTTGTTCACTTTCTAGTTTTTTAATTTGCATGCCCAATTCATTGCCCTCTGCCCTCCCTAATTTGTTAATATATGAATTCAAGGATATAAATTTCCCGCTGAGTACTGCTTTGGCTGCATCCCATAGATTTTGAAAGGGTATCTCATCATTGACGTTTTCTTCAATGAAATTATTAATTGTTTCTATGATAAACAATTTTGGAGAATCATATTGTTTAATTTTTAATTAATTTTTGATTTGCCTCTCCATGTACCCTTATTAATTATTATTTTCATTGCATTGTGATCTGAGAAGGTTGCATTTATTATTTCTGCTCTTTTGCACTTGTTTGCAATGTTTTTATGTCCTAGTAAATGGTCAGTCTTTGTGAATGTACCATGTGCTGCAGAAAAGAAGGTATATTCCTTTTTGTCCCTATGTCCCTTTTCTCCACATGTCTACTAACTCTAATTTTTCTAAGATTTCATTCACTTCTCTTACCTCTTTCTTATTTATTTTTTGGTTTGATTTATCTAGTTCAGATAGAGGAAGGTTCAGGTCTCCCACTAGTATAGTTTTTCTATCTATTTCGTCCTTGAGTTCCTCTACTTTCTCCTTTAGAAATTTGGATGCTATGCCATTTGGTGCATACATGTTGAGTACAGATATTTCCTCATTGTCTATACTACCTTTTATCAGGATGTAATTACCTTCCCTATCTCTTTTGACTAGATCTATTCTTACTTTGGCTTTGTCAGATATCATGATTGTGACTCCTGCCTTCTTTTTCTCCATTGATGCCCAATAGATTTAGCTCCATACTCTTACTTTTACCCTATGCGTGTCTACCTTCCTCATGTGTGTTTCTTGTAGACAGCATATGGTAGGGTTTTGGTTTCTAATCCACTCTGCTATTTGCTTGCATTTTATGGATGAGTTCATTCCATTCACATTCAGAGTTATGATTACCAGCTGTGTATTTCCCAGCATTTTGATTTCCACTCTTAGTCCTGCCCTTTCTTCTTTCACTATTTCCTTCTATGCCAGTGTTTTGTTTTTAATGAGTCCCCCTAGTTCCCACCCTTATTTTACTTTCCTTTATACCCCTTCCTTCTTATTCCCCTCTTATTTTCTTTATGGTCTTTTTAACTACCCCCCCCCCCACTCTTTCCCTCCCTTGTATTGCTTCCCTCCCAACCAGTCTGTTTGTTTCCCTTCTACTTTCCTATAGGGTGCAAATCAATTCTCTGCCCCAATGCATTTGATTGTTCTTCCCTCTTTGAGTCAATCTCAATGCATGTAAAAATTGAGTATTTCTTCTCTCCAACCTTTTTACCCTTCCAGTGTATTGATGTTCTCCCCACCTCCCACCATGCACTTCTTTGCGACATATAAATTTACCCCATTTTGTTTCTTTTCCTATTTCCCTTAGTATTAACCTCTTTTTTAAAAACTCTAGTTGTATATATACATATATATATACACATATATACATACATATATATTTATGCATACATATGTCTATATACATATTCATGTCTTGGCATTTCATCCTATATAGTTTGTTATTGTGGTTCCCTCTAAGTATAATTCTTCTAGCAACCCAGGTGATAATAATTTTTAAGAGTTACTGGGATGCATAGCATTTTAACTTATTGGGTTCCTTAAAAAAGTTTTTTTGTTTTGTTCCCCCCCCCCTTTTTATTATTTACCTTTTGATGATTCTCTTGAGTTCTGTGTTTGGGCATGAAATCTTCTGTTCAGGTCTGATTTTTTTTTCTTTACAAATGCTTGGAATTCTTCTATTTTATTAAATGACCACTTTCCCCCCCTTAAGAATATAGTCAGTTTTGCTGGGTAGTTGATTCTTTGTTGTAGACCTAGTTCTCTTGTTTTCTGGAATATCATATTTCATGCCTTTTGGTCCTTCAGTGTAGATGCAGCCAGATCCTGTGTTATCCTGAATGTAGTGCCATGGTATATGCATGGCTTCTTCTTAGCAGTTTGTAATAGTTTTTCCTTGGTTTGGTAGTTCTTGAATTTGGCTATAACATTCCTGGGTGTTGTCAGTTGGGGATTAAGTTCAGGAGGTGATCTGTGGATTCTATCAATCTCTACTTTTCCCTCTTGTTCTAGAATGTCAGGGCAGTTTTCTTGGATAATTTCCTGTAGGATGATGTCCAGACTTTTTCTTTTGTCATGGACTTCCAGCAGACCAATAATTCTTAAGTTATCTCTCCTAAAACACTTTTCTAAATCTTCAGTTTTTTATATGAGATGTCTTATATTTTCCTCAATTTTTTCATTCTTTTGATTTTGTTTTTTAGTTTCCTGCTGCCTTGTGAAGTCACTTGCTTTTAATTGTTGTATTCTGGTTTTTAAAGACTGAATTTCATCCCTGGCTTTTTGGTCATTCTTCTCCTTCTGGTCTAATTTTCTTTGGAGGTTATATTTCATCTTTTTTGCCTCATCTTTCATTTTCTTTGCCTCATCTTTAATCTCCTTTGCCTCATTTTCAAGCTGATTAATTTTGGCTTTTAAGACACTATTTTCTCATTTTAGTTCAAGTGCCTCTGTTTCCAGATGACTTACCTTGCTTTTTAAGGTCTTTTCCCAGTTGTCTTCAGCCTCTCTTAATTAATTAATTGTGTTTTGAATTGTATTTTGAGTTCTTCCAAAGCCTGTGTCCAATTTGCTGGAGTTTCTGTGTTTTCGCTTGGTGTTCCTTGATCTTCCTCTGTTATATTTGCTCTTTGTTCATTGCCTGAACAGAAGCTGTCAATTTTTTCCTTTTTTCTGTTGTTTTCTCATATTTGCCCCTTCTTTCCCCCCTGTAGTTGCCTGTATTCTTATTCCTCTCATTATGTGCTGGATCTGTGGGTTTGGGCTTTTCTGTCAACCTTCACTCTTGGAGCTTAGCAAGGCACTCAGAGCAGTCTGTGGAGGAGGGGTGCTGTAGCTTGAGCTTCCTTGCCCTCTGAAGGCTTGATAAGATTAAGCCTAGCTGAGTTGAGCTTGCAGAGATGGATGTGCCCTGAGGCCAAAACCTTGGGAAGGGGGGCAATATGGACTGTCTTAGCTGTGATTGGGCTGCCTTCTTTGAGGTTCTCCCCTGGCTGCCTCCCTGCCACCTGTGTTCAAAGCCCTGAGCCTGGCACAGCTTTGCCCGCAATGTCCTCCCTCTAGATTAGTGCCCTTGCCCACCCAGAGATTCCAGCCATTGCTGGAGGCTCAGTACTGTAGGTGGGGGAGGGGTCCTGGGACCTTCCTTTTTCCTTCCCCTTAATCCTGAGTGTTCTTGAATTCAGATTTTTTGGGGGTGTACCTTTTAAGTTGGATCCAGCAGGAGGGTTCATTAGCTCTGTCCTGTTGTTAGATTTGGTTTTCAGTCCCCTAGTAGCATTTTGTTTTTAATTGATGAGGAAGGGCCTTCAGAGGTCTGAACTTTCACTGCCTCTACACCACCATCTTGACTCCGCCCATTCCTCTAAAACTACTCTCAAAAAGAATTTAAACTTTGCATTTTAGAATAATAATACATTCCCCCCTGAAGAGGGTTATTGAAAAACATAGGGATTACTTAGGGATGCATGGCTGAGTTATGCATTTATGAGATATATGAATCAATTGGCAAGAGAAAATAAAAAACATCAAAACATCCAAATAAAAGAGAAAAGATATCTTCTAGATGAAATATAGACTATCAAAGTCTTATGTGTAAAAATTCTAAGTAAATGAAAAATAAATTTATAACAAGTCCTTGAATCAGGGCCCAATTAAAGTAATTTCTATCCCACAAGTCTGTAGGACAAAATGCAGTAATATTTCATGTACCCATTTGCAGCCAAGACTACAGGAAGTTGCCATACTATAAGAGAGAAAAGGGACTAGATTATAGGAGCAAATGGGAGCCAGGATGGAGTAAAAATAATCGATGTCATGTATTTTATATAGAATGTGTGGTACAAGGAAGACCTGTGTTTAACACATGGTAAATAGCTTCAACCTTGAGTCTCACACATGATTAAGTCTTTGGGCTCTTTGTGCAAAATGTCATCAATCCACATAGGACTGGTTTGGGCTCTTTGTCTTGTGCTCTTTTGGCACTATGCAAGTAGCTTTGTGCTTCTTTGGCACTGTGCAATGGCTCTTTTTGTATTCCCTTCTCCTGGAATCAAACACAGAATCATTAAGCACAGTCCCATAATTTTTTTTTTGTAACCCTTACCTTCCATCTTGGAGTCAATACTGTGTATTGGCTCCAAGGCAGAAGAGTGGTAAGGGCTAGGCAATGGGGGTCAAGTGACTTGCCCAGGGTCACACAGCTGGGAAGTGTCTGAGGCCAGATTTGAACCCAGGACCTCCCATCTCTGGGGCTGGTTCTCAATCCACTGAGCTACCCAGCTGCCTCCCAGTCCCATAATTTTTTAAACAAATCAATAGCATCATTTTTATAGTCTAAAACTTTTTGGGTATGCATTAATATTATAGCAAATGTATTTTAAACTTATATTATTGCAAAATCAAAAAAATCAAAGAAAATCTAAATACTGGTGATGTACTTCAAATTCAAAAAAGGAGAGAAAAAATAAAACTAAAATAGTATATTGACCATGCCATCAAAAACAATAAAAATGTTTTAAAAATAAAAAATATATAGCTTACAATCATTTATATACACCGTCAGTTAAGTATAATACAAAGTTTTCTTACCCTCAAAATGAGATCCATTTCCTTTTCAAACTTGGCCATGATCCACTGTGTCAGTGCAAATGATTTTTTTTTAACAAAGTAATAGTTTTTTATAAAGAACAATAGTATAACATGTAATGCACATTCATGAAGTATCAAAATCACCAAAGTTATAATAGCTCATTTAATGACAATAACAAACAAATCCACTACCATTAGGATTCACATGAGCCTGCTGTATGACATTTAAAGCTAATGGATACTTGTCACAAATTTTTAAGTTTTAGCAATCTTTCAACCTTGGCTGAGATACTTTTAAAAAATCTATTACTGCCATCATTACAAAAATGTGGTAGAGGAGTCTAGAAAAAAGTAAACCTCTATACTGTTGAAGTTGGGTCTAAAAATGTCACCAAGAATCTAGATCATTCTGGTGGAAGGGTAGAGTAAACTGAGTTGTTTAAAATGAAAGATGCTCTCTCTTGAGAGCCATCCAGGGGTACCATGCCCTGGGATCAACTTCCCAGCTTCTTCGGTATGAGTCTGTCATGTCCCATCCATTTACATTTTTACAAATGAGGGAGGTGGGGATTATAATTGTGCTTCACTTCAGCTACTAAAATGGACCCTTTATCTCTTGTTACAAATAACTCAGAGGCAGGCAAATGATCAGTCAGAGTTGTTGAAAAAAAAAATAAATCATGTCTAAAGACCCCTTATAATCAATTTGAGATATTTAGCTCATTAAATTCTTCAAAGGTTGTTAGCTAGGTTGAGTCCATCCATCATCTATGTGACATGCAAATGTAAAATGGAAAAAAGAATTGTTTATGGACTTTTTACAATGTTTTACAATATTTCGTTCAGTAGCCATAGCACAAAGGTAACAGAATATAACAGTAGTTAAAACAGAGTAGATTAAAATGATTCAGTGTAATAATAATTTTGAATAGATTAATATATAAACTTAAAACAATAAAATTAAATCTTAAATAAAACAATCAGCAAAATACAGTAAAATATAGAGATCATAAAATAGTGGAGTCTGAAAAGGCTTAAAAATTTCACCTCCAGACTCTTTAAATTTTCTTTTTCTATCAGTTCAGATTCATTTTGTCAGGGCTGTGGTATTTCCTATAGCAAGGGAGAACATGGGGTTGAGGAATCTCAAACTGGATGAATCTTAGAGACTGGGCAGGCCCAATGTCAAAGGGTTGTAGGGAGATATGTTTCTCCCCTGAATCTCAAGCAAGATAGGTAAAAGGATCAGTGCATGCATTAAAAAACATCCTAAAGCTGGAAGCTGTTTGAAATAGGTAATGCACTGCTCTTTCATAGAGTACACCATGCTTATAATTTTACTTCCTATTTTGAAGAGTAACTTCCTTCCTCTTCTCCTCCCCGCCCCCTTCCCCCCCCCCTCCCGTAAAATGCTTATTTCCCCAACCATGTGGAGAGGGAGTTAGGAGGCTAATTCTTGCCTAAGGAAAATACACCCCAGTTTTTACTAGTTGCCCAGAAAGAGGCTCCAAGAACTCCTAGTTTCTCAGGGGCAACAATCAGCAGCCCAGCAGGATCAGCAACAGCAGTCATGGTGGAGGCTGATTCAGGAGCAGGAATAGGAGCTGAGCCGGAGATCAGGAGGAGGATTGCCAGTGGCAGCAGCAGGGAACTGAGGAACATGGGCTCACGCAGATTACCCTAGCTAAAAATAGCCCAGAGAGTGACCAGGCAAAAAGGAGGGAAAGAAAAAGGCAGCAGCTCCAAAGAGAGTTTGGAGTTCTCTAGGAGTTTGCGAGGGTGGGCAAAAAGCCTTGGCAGAAAAATTTATCTAGGCTATCTTTAAAAATTGAAAGGTTTTCCTCCAGCTTCTGGTTGCCATCAATGTAAAAATTAAAAATTAATCTCAGATATTAAAATGTTATATTTTTGGAGGTTTATTAATGATCATTATAAATCAAGGAATAAAGAAGGTACAAAATAAAGACCATGTACCCATGGCTGATCAGCCAGTTCAAACACCTGCCGTACCACCATCAAGCTCAGGACAGGAAGTAAAGAGGAGGGACCCTCCATGTCCCCACCTAATATCTCATACATAGTATATAATGACAGGAAGTCAGTGGACTCCTGGGAAATGTAGTTCTTTTTTAGGGTAATAGATTTTCAATTATACACCCAGGATCTCCCATCTCTAGACTTGGCTCTCAATCCACTCTGCCACTTAGCTGCTCCAACATGCTTTGTTTTCAATGACTGCTTAATGATATATTAAAAGAGATGGAGCTTATTTTGATCCTATTTCTTCTCTGCCATGAATCTTTGAGTAGGTTGAATGAGGACTCTACCCAAAAGGTAGCTAGTAAGATGGTTTATTAAGCACAGATGAATCAGATTGTGTGAGAATATGTTCCTTTATGTCTGGGAAGCAATTCAAAGCAATAAAGGTCAGAGAGCCAACAAAAATCCCCAGCTATCCAAGGCCCTGACCACTAACAAGCCAAAATAGAAAGAAAAGAATCAGACCATCTAAAACCCTTATAATTTCTGTTGATATGAATCCTCAAGCAGGAAGAGGAGCTCAAGGTGTCATTATCATGGGAAGCTAATGGCTGCAGTTTATAAGGATTTGGATGTCCTGAGTACTTCTTGGAAACAATGGGGATGACAATGGAATTCAGAATTATTGAAGAATTATTATTATTATTATTATTATTATATCATCTGGTGATCAGTGAGCTTCCTCTCTTCCTTCCTTCCTTCCTTCCTTCCTTCCTTCCTTCCTTCCTTCCTTCCTTCCTTCCTTCCTTCCTTCCTTCCTTCCTTCCTTCCTTCCTTCCTTCCTCTTAGGTCATACAGCTAGGAAATGTCTGAGATCATATTTGAACTCGGAACTTCCTGACTATATCCAATGAGCTACCTAGCTATTCCTTTAATGAGCTTTCTAATTTGGTTAGGTGAGTCACATTTAGACTGGCCTGTGCCAGTGAACACCATGCCATTCCAGGAAACTAAGGTCTTTCCTTTCTCTGGGGTCCCACTTTAAAGGAAGTGGATAAGTAGAATGGCTAATCTCTGAGATTGATAAATATATCTCTGAATTCAGGAAGAAGAGTTTGCTTGTTGTCAATAGCATACAGGATTGTTGAGAGCTAGCAATTTGAATAATTTTCCTTTAAATGGCTACTAAATAATTGAACTTAGAAAATAACAAATGGGTGAGAATAAAATCATCTGTTTCAGTGTTTGATGAATTCATTCTCCTAAGGTTTCAAGTGGCAACAGATTCCCACTGGAACTTAATTTCATAAGTGCCTATACTATGTGCTATGATCAAAATCCCAGTAAATGTGATTCTGAGGGGGACTAAAAAAGGAGGATCTGGCCTCTAAAGAAGATATTTCAGTTCTTTTAATATAGAAAGTAAACTCCTTAAGGGCAGAAACCATTTCCTTTTTGTCTTTGCATACTTAGAACCTAGCATACCTAATAGACTCTTAGTAGGATTGATGAAGTTGAAATCATTTTTAAAGGTGCTGTTTATGTGGGGACAAGCACCCTTACCCCAACATTATGATGAATTTGGGGATATTAATCCTGACTGAGACCAGGAAAGTTGAACTATGGTTACATCCAGTTGGAACTTCCTTAGTATGCCATTCTGGTGCCTGGAAAGATATAGAGGGTGTGTTTGATAAGGGGTGGGCTGGTTTCTGTTCATTAGATGGAACTATAGGACTAGGTAATTTGGGTAGGTTGATGCAACAGGGAATGATATTATGAAGAAGCAAAAACTATTTAGAAAGAGGTTAAGTTGTGAGAAGGCAAAGGAAACCCAGGATGGGTTGATGAAGACAGGATGCCTAACTTGGGGGAACAAAGTGTCCATAACTGGGAAGAAGTTAGTCACATTTCCTATAAAGAAAACTCAGGGCACACTCACCAAGGGATGAGCTGTTAAAAGAGAGTAGTGTTGACAGAAAGTCAAAGGGAGTGGATTTGGGCTCAGACGGGAAGAAGATCTAAGCAGCTTGCTTAGATCTGGTAGCAGTGGTTGGAGCAAATGGTGAGTGTGTGTGTGTGTGTGTGTGTGTGTGTGTGTGTGTGTATGTGTGTAAATTAGCCAGTCGTGACCCCAAAAGATGGAGCTGGAATAAAGGTCTCCTGATTGGAAGGGGAGTCACAACAGGGAGTTGCTGGAAGGGCCTGTTTAATGCTTTTAACTTATGCCAAAATAATTGGGCAACCTGACAGTGTGACTCTCTTCAGCCATTTCTAGTTTGTGCCTGAAGTTTCTTTACCTTGTTTTACAGATTAGTTGGGTACTTTAATGGCCTTTGTGGGGAGGGAGGGTGCATAGTGGGGGTGAGCATAGGGAGGAAGACACCACTGGAGAAGAGAAAATGGGGGAAAGTTATGAATCTCTGGACAGGATCTTTGGAAGAAAAATATCTCTCCTTTCATTTTTTTAGGGCATGGCAGTAGCAAGTTACTCAAAGCATGTAGTGATGGGAGGAGTCTTCTGTTTAAGGGTAGCTCTGGGCCAGGAATAAAGAGGAGGGAGTGGTGGATAGGGTGCTCAGGAGAACTAGCACCTCTGCTGTGAGGGCTTGCTAAGCACTTTTCAGGGCTGCTCAGCTACCTTGTCCACCTGTCATCCAACTCTCACCAGTGGCTCCATGAAGCTGTAGGATATGCATTGGCTACACAGCAGTAGATCATCTTAGCAGACAGACTAAATCGGGTTGAGGGTTAACTGAGAGAACTCAAACCCATTAATGAGTTAGAAGGATGCCTACCCCAAACATGTGAAGATTTCCTTCAGGGGAATGGGTTGCTGAGAATGATTTGTTTGAAAAGCAATGAAAGTGGCTGAAATGGGTGCTGTGAAGTGCTTAAAGCTTGAGCATATGTTGAAGATGCCACTGTTATCCACTGCATCCAGGACCATCTCCAGTTGTCCTGACTTTTGTCTTGCCACTAGACTTGGATTTCTGGAAGAGAGAGTAAGATCTAAGCCTTTGTATATCTCAGCTTCACTTAAATCCAATTCACCTGCAAGCCAAGACATGTGATGTCATTGGTCCTCTTTGAGAACAAAGGACTAACAAAAAGAACAAAGAAGAGAGAGTAGAGAAGTAAAGGTTTAGAGTTGGAGGAAAAGATGACTTGTTTCGTTACAGTTAGAGAGCTATTGTAACTATATCAACCTAGGCTAGGCTCTCAGCTAACCATGGATGAAAGGCTGAGTTTCCTCAGCATCATTAACCCTCTAAGAAAAGACTCAATTAAGAAAGCCCTAGGTTCTATGGGGGGCTTTGGTGGTAGGTCTCTGGCAAGGCACCCCTGACTTGATTTGAAATGCAATCAGTGCCCTGGTCATGCTAAAGAAGGTTTCAAAGTGCTGACAAAGAAGAGATGTAAACCAGACGCTCAAATGGAAATGATGCTGATTATTCGAGGTAATTGCGCTTGTGCTGGTGTATGCTTGGCCTGTGTATGCACATTACATTATTCAAATAATTGCATGAGATCACCTTAGTACCAAGGAGATGAAAGCATTTACATATGTTATCTCATTGGCCATTATGGATTGTGCGGTACACTAGGGAGACCCGTGAACACTAGACAGATGAAGATGAAGCGAAAGACTTGAGGCTGGTCCCAACCAGAGTTGCATGGGGATTTCTGATCTGAATTATGAGGATGCATTCAAAAGTTTGAGTTTTACTTTGCCTTATGAATATTTGGGGGCCCCTTGTGTACTTTTAAACTTCTTTGAGCCTTTGTATAGGAGTAGGGATTAGACTCGAAATTTCATTGTTATAAGAGACTCCTGTATGAGGAAACTTCCTTTACCAATGAAGGTTGGCACCTTCTTATCTCAGAGAGTTATTTAGAACACTGTGAAATGCTTAGAGCTTGGTCAGACATCAAAGACAGAAAGGTCATCCACTATCTTGGACCACTGACTACTGGACTTTGATGACTCTGAAAGAGAGTGAGGTGGATGATTTTGTAAAATTCTACCTCACTTAAATCTAACTCATGAATAAGTCAAGACATCATCCTCATAATGTCATTTGTCTCTTCAAAAATGAAAAACCAAACAATAACAATAACAAGCAACATCTAGACCATTGAGAGGTTAATGACTTTCCCAGAGTCACAGCCAATACGTATCAAGAGTAGGATTTGAACCCGGGTCTTCTTGGCTTCTAGGACAGCTCTTTATCTACAGTGCCTCTCTGAATTTCTATATATAGGCATATAAAGAAATTAGTTGGAGCAGTACCAGTGTTCATTAATGTAATATACCTGTGACCCTCTCATTCTTCTACCAAGCACAAAACATTTATGCCGATTTGAGAACTGGGGTTGTAGAATAAGTATTATGCCCATCATGACATGGAAAGACAACAGCTCTAGAAAAGGAACTTCATTCTTTCAACTTTCTATGAGGGCTCGCTGCTTCAGAGATCTAATGGTTTCCTATGTTCCAGGTAGGGAGAACACATTTCACATGTATAAATTGCTTCTTAGTAAAGAAGAACAAAATAATGTGGAAGAAAGAAAAAGAAAGAAGCCCTCGATTGTTTAGTCATCTTAGCCTTCCTTTTGACTATTCTATAATTGATACTAGCAAAGTAATTCTCCTCATTTTACTCCCCCCACAGACCATATGCACCATTGCCTCTGTTCCTAGTAGAATTGCATTTGTTCAGGTTTCATTTGTTTCATTTCCCTAGAATGCTCTTGTTACATCTTGCCATCTATCCAAATCCTCCTCATTTTTCAAGAACCCTTTCTTCCATGAATTCTTCCCCAGTGATGCCAATCAATCGGGATTTTTAAAATTAATCGATTTAGTTTAATTTATAGGATCTCAGAGCTGGAAGGGACTTCAATATACACTTAGACCAAAACAATATAGAATCTGTTTTAGAATATTCTCAAAAAGTGGAGTGGCTTATATGAAGGGATGGGAAGTGAGGTGAGCAGAACACAGAGAACACTGTACATAGTAACAACAATAACTTAAGACGATCGACTGTGAATGAATTACTCTTATCAATCAGGTGAGGACCTAGAATAACTCCAAGGGACTCATGATAAAAAAGGATATTCACTGCCATAGAAAGAACAGTAAGAAAGTTTTCCCATAAGTTTATTTCAGTGGATTAATGATGAGATCAATGTAAACACCTCTTTCATCAGAGCCTTCATATGGCAAAGGATTCTTACTTAGGTAGCAAGGTGGCATAGCCGACAGAGAGATAGACTTGCAGTAGATTCTGAGTTTGAATCTTTCCTCAGACACTTTATTAGCTGGGCAGTTATTTGACTTCAATGAACTCCCTATAAAATGGGGATAACGACATTCTCTTTAGAGGTGTTGTGAGGATAAAATGAGATAATACATGTCAAAGTGTTCTAAAAGTCTCACAGTGCTATTTGTTAGTTATTTCTCTTGTTTATGGTCTTCATCAAGACCTCTATAAGGCAATGACCTAATCCATGATAATGAACTGATGCCTTCCTCCATGTCTCCTAACATTTCATGGAGATCAGGGCAAGACAAGGGCTATCCATCTGTTATCCTCTGTTCTTGCTGTACACCTCACCCAGCTAATTTTCTATTTGTTCTTCCTTTTGATGCTATCTTTTCAGCAAACAATCACTAGTATAATGCTATAATTTGACCCAACCACACTGTTTTTTTTTTCTTTGGCTATTTGGGTCATAAACAGTTTGAATAAATTAATTGGGTTCAGTGGGAGTTTGTATTTCCTATACTTCTCAGTCAATGGCATGACTAAAATGATTTGTTCTACAGAGAATCCTCCACAAAAGTCTGCATCTTCCTCTTTTAGTGTTTTCAACTATTATATCATTTATATCTGCCTGGATCATTCTTTGATAGATTTTATAGAGATGAGAAAATATTGGCCTGTCTTCTTGTTCACTTTGGACCAGCATTTACATCATCCATTTTCTTTCTTTTCTTTTGGACAATTCTTTGAAATATTAAAAAAATTCATTCCTGAGTATTTATAAAATTGTGCCAGCTCTAGCTTGGCTTTCTCTGTCTGTATTAGGTCTGGTTCCTTTCCCTGCCTTCATGTTTTTGAACCTCTGTGTTCTGCTTCCTCATCTACCACACTGAATACCCAGGTGTCAGAATTCAACGGTTGAAGCTCTGCTTCCATCAATGATGAGAACTGGTTGCCAGTGAAATGTTGGCAAATCGTTTCCATTCCAAGGCTATTTATTGTCCTCTTTCCAGTTTCATCTATAAATGCTCTCGGTATGATCTGGTTGAGTCACACTTCCTGCCAAGTCTTCTGCAGGCTCACTTTCCTCACTCCTACTTTTTAATAGTTTTGTGAGGTATAATCTTCCATCCTCTTCCTCCACAATGCTCTTTGAATGAGCTAGCTCTCCAAACTGCTATTGACTTTGGCTGTGCTGTCTCTCCCACTGCCAAGGGACCTGTGGTAATTGCACTCAATGTCATCTCATCTTTATCCTTCTAAACCCTCCTAATCTTGTCCTTATGCCATCTTCTCCCTTGGCACAAGCTTGATTTTTTCCTTTAACTATTGGTAGCCAGATTGCTCATAGGTAGTTAAAAAAAGTGATTCCCACAACCAGTAGATTCCTTTCTGTTAAGGTAGAGTTAATTTCATGCCCTTGTGATGTCTTTTATTCCTTGCTGTTTCTAACACCTTCTAGATCACTTCCTGAAAATAGTGACAATGACACAGAAGTATCCCTTGTTGGAGAACCTTTTCCAGTTCTAGTGCCCAGAAGGCAAATTCAAGCTGTCTGTAAATCTGGAGATTACCAGAGAGAGTTGAGGGAGAAAGTGCTTGCTTTGGGGGACTGGACCGATGGGTGGGGCATGCAAGAATGTCTTCTGGGGCTGGGAAGAGGGGGAATGAGCAACTCCAGGAATGTGGGCTCTGCGCGTGTGCCACGTCTTCACTAACAGTGCCTACGCCATTCTTTTCCTATATCCTTTTTCCTGTGCCCACCTTTTTTTGGCACAAGATTCTTAAGCAAGTATATGCTTGAGTGATCACTGTATTTCTTAGCTCTTGGGTTTTACTGGTGGTGGGAAGTCCATGCCAGAACAGACGGAAGAAACCAATAAGAAGGTTCAACAGCTGAGATGGCGACGCAGCAAAGCACTGTGGAGTGCTCAGGGCATGTTGGAGCACAGAAGACAACAGGGCCATCCAATGCAGCTGAGGAAGTGTCCAGGTGTAATGACTTTTCGTGCCAATGGACCCAGGCTTCCAATGCTGAGAGAGTGGGACTGTCTCTGTGCATTGACTTTTCCACTTAAATCTCCTTCACGCACAAGTGTCTTTGTGCACAATGCACAAAGACAATTGTCATTCTTGGTTACTGAGAGACTACTGCTATGCTATGCTATGCTATCTTTGCATTAGAGTTACCAAGTAGGTTCTTACTGGGTTCTTTTCAAATGTTTCCTACTTCTTACCCTGCTCAGATACTGACATGTAGCTTGCACTACTGAGGGAGACAACCAGATGCCCCTTTCATTGGTTTTTCCTGTTGCTTTTCAGTTGGGTTTCTGATGAAATTAACTTCTCATTATTCTTATCTGCTTCCAGATACTCTGTGCTCTAGCCCATCTAGATTATATTGGGCAAATGATTTCACTTCTCTGGACCTCAGTGTCCTCAGGTTTTTATATGTCAGTAAACCCAGAAATGAACTTTTCTGAAGTCCACTTTTTCATTTGCTAAGAGTCTTCATGGACTAAAACAGAAGAAACTCGTTTCCTTATAGTTACCAGCAAAGGGACCTTAGAGAGCACCTTGCCCAATTTCCTGATGAGATCAATTAGGAAGCTATTGCAGTATCCCAGGCAAACAACACTGCCTAATGAGGGAAGATAACACATAAAAGGTGGGGAGCAGGGAAGGTACCTGTGGAGGGAAGCTAGAAAGGTAGTCTGAGTTTGAATCCAGCATAATGGCTGGATTTGTAGCTTTCTCAAATCAGAGGACCTGAGTCCAAATCTTGTCCTTGTCATTTTCTACCTGTGGGGCTCATCAACAAAATTGAGGGTGCAGTGGGGTTTGGACCAAATTAGCTTTATGATCCTCTGAGTTTTATATTTCTTATTTAAAAATCTTTTTTTTTTAACAAAAGCTAGATTTGGGAAAAGTTATTATTCAAATCTCTTATCGTGGCTGAGCCAAACCAAAACATTTAATTAAAAAACTAAAACTTAGTCTTATACAATTTTAGTAAGGCAATCAATTGCTTTTTATTTGTATTTTAGACAAATTCAGTTTTAAATAGCTAAAATTAAAGTAGGATTCAGAGAAAGCAGCAGCAAAATAACTGTATAAATTCCTGTTATTAATTATTTGAAATAAATGAATGGAATGTTAGATTAGGAAGAGAACTTAGAGGTTTTCCAGGCAAATCCCCTCATCTGTAGATGAGGAAGCTGAGGCCTAAAAAGAGGAAATGGCCCAAGGTCACAGCTGGATAATATATTGTTAGCATTAAAAAACTATTATTTTGCTTCTCTATACATAAATTAAAAAAACACTATCAAGGAGAACTTAAGGAGAGGCTAGTGTCATTTTACAACGTCATCTTTTTTCCTTTTATATGTACACACTTACTTTAAACTTTTTTTCCCCTAGTTCTTAGTATATTTTGCTATTTGGGATATTTTCTTTGTTGTTTGAATTAAATCAAGTACTGTGCTGCTCCATTCAGATACAAAATGTTTTTCTTGATTAAGAGCTATATAATAACATGGTGATGTTTTCTCAAAATTAAATTAATTTCTTTTTTTCTGGGTGAGATAGAATACAGAGATTCTCTAATGATGGTAAAACCAGCACATTAAAGGTATCAAAAGTACTAACACCTGGGGTCAGGGAGGTGGCTGAGAAAGGAGGTCCTGGATTCAAATGTGGCTTCAGGCATCCTTAGTTGTATGACCCTGGCCAAATCACTTAAGCCCCCATTGTCTAGTCCTTACCGCTCCTCTATCTTGGAACCAATATACTGTATTGCTTCTAAGATGAAGCAAAGTTTTTTTTTAAAGAATTAATATCTTCTACCTCAATTTTCTTTAATAAGGCAAAGAATGATTTATCATAACTCTGGTTCTGATGGAAAATTCTGAATGGGCATGTAGCTAGATTGAAAATATAAAACAATGCTATCTCTTCTAGGAGGATGGCTTTTTACTACTGATCATGAAGTCAAATACTGTTGAGAGGGATAATCACTGTCAAAACATTCTTTTCATCTCCTGCTTGGTCATTTTTCTATAGCTCCCAAAGTCCCTCCTTGGGCTAAAAATAACAACACAAGTTAGTTTGACTCAGACATAGAAGAGACTGCCAACACAAAATCTAGTTCTTCAAACTCTTTTGGCATAAAAACCAAAACAACACAAAACAAATTCCTAGGATGTGAGGGACATTTAAAGGGACATTTTGCTCAAATGTTTTTCTTCATTTCTCTTAAAGGAAGCACCCTAGGATCAGACAAGCAAGCAATGTTATTCATGCTTGATCACCATTTTTTTTCTCTCCCAGATGATCCATTTTATTTTGTATATACTATTTTTAAAAAATCCCTTACCTTAGAATTAATACTAAGTATTGGTTCCAAGGCAGAAGAGTAGTAAGGGTTAGGCAATCAGAGTTAAGTGACTTGTCCAGGGTCACACAGCTAGAAAGTATGTGAGGTCAAATCTGAACCCAGAACTTCCTGACTCTAGACCTGGTTTTCTATCTATTGAACCCCCTAGCTCTCCCTAATGTTTGTTTTTAATAATAAAATTTGTTATTGTATTTCATTTTGACATCACCTAAATTTCCCTTTGTATCCTTCCCTTCCCTTGGTCTGGAGAACTTCCCTCATAACTATAGGAGTAAAAATGAATGAATACTTCTAGTATTTAAAAAATACATAGGATTTTTAATAATAAATCAAGAGAGGAAAAAGCAAAAAAAAGTTTTTTTTCAGTCAAGTGAGCAGAGCAGAGAGCCAGAGACTCACACCTGCAGTACTTTACCAAAAGCACAAGCTCAAAAAAAGAGCCCCACAGTGTGGATCTCAGCCAAATTTATCTCCTAAGCATCGTTATGTAAAATGAGTATATAACTTAAAAGGATGCTGGGAATGTAGCTCAGGTGTGGCAAAATTTCCATCTGTACATAACAAAGAAATTGACATTCGTGTTTGCTATTGTCTCTTTACCAGCTCTCCTTGGAAGCGTTTTTAATTTTTCTATACCTTTGTCTCTTTTTAGGGGAACATCACTGTACTATTGATATTTGAATAGATAGCCTAAAGAACAGAAGAAATTCAGGGTGACTCTAATGTTATGAGTCTGTGGGTAACTTCCATCCAGCCTTGTAACAGCTCAAAGGAGCAGCATTCCTTCTTTCCATATTTCAGAGGGAAGACTGCCAACATACCGAAGATGCTAGAACAAACAAAACAACAATAACAACAACAACAAAACCCCTCAAGTTAGCTGCATGGAAGTCACCCATAAAATCAGAGATCTGGAGCTGGAAGAGACTTATGGAATACAGATGTCCTCATTGTATACTGGGATCAGGAGAAGTGATTTGCTCAAGGTCACACTGATAGGGAGTGGGGGAGGGGGTTGGATTTGAACCTGTATTTACTGACTCCAAATCTGGACCTCAACACTAAAAAATAACGTTGCACTGGAGAACGAGGACGATGATCAAGTTCCTTCTTACATCTATTTCACAAGGTAGTTATATGGCCCACTGTGCTTATCTCTTTGGGGCAAGAGTAAAATCCTTGTCCTCTCTTTAAATCTTTATTCCTTCTCTTCTGGCCATGTTATAGGCTCTGACAGTAGCCCCTACAGCCATTTCCAGGCCTTGCTGATGGCATCCAGGGCCAAAGAAGATGTTGTCCTCAGCAACAGATGGGTAGCCAGTCATGTTGGATGGAGAGTAATGGGAGAGTGGGAGAAGGGGTTCATTATTTGACCATCTGCTACTCAGTTATCTTTCTATAGCTTCCACATTCACTGGTTAGTTTAAATTAAGTTGGGTCCATTAAGGAAGGCATGTGAGAGGATAAACAGAAGTGAGGGAAACAGAGAGGATATGAGAGACAGAAAAATGACATCTCTATCATTTATTGAGGGATATTTTCTTTTCATTTATTAGTGAAAGGGTTAAACTATAATTCTGATAGAGGCCATAAAAGTAATAACAATACCAAATGATTGTTAAAATCTAAGCATGTAGGGGCAGCTGAATGGTACAGTGGTTAGAAAGCCAGACCTAGAGATGGGAGGTCCTGGGTTCAAATGTGGCCTCAGCTGTGTGACCCTGGCCAAGTCACTTAACCCCCATTGCCAGGCCCTTACTGCTCTTCTGCCTTGGAATCTATACATGGTGTTGATTCCAAGATGGAAGGTAAGGATTTTTTTCCCCAAATGTAAGCATATGGAGGAAGACTCTCAAATGGAGAAGTAATAAGCTGTCAAGCAGAGGTAAAGAAATCCTTTAACAGAATCGCCTGAGAAATGATGGAAGATTAGGTCTTTGCCAATCAGTTAACGATATGACTTTGAATTTTCCAAGCTATCAGAATTGTATGTGCTCACTATGAAAATGTAGTTTGCTTTTACTGCTTTAATTAAATTGAGTTAATTGCAATAACTAGGGCTTCTGTTTGAATTATTTTCTGATTTAAAAGTCTTTTTAAGCTGTTGGGCATAATAAGATTGCCCTGAAAAACCAGTGCTTTCTGTTCTTTTAAATACGGAATTATACCCAGTAATGGAAATAGAAATGAGTTACTTATGGGAAACTTGAATATTCTGTGCTGGCCAATTGTTTGTGTTAGGTGGGGCCATGAAGCCTTGGAGCTCCCTTGGGCTCCTCCTCTTTCCCACTCCCATCTCCTATCAGTGCCCAAGGTTTCACATTGACCTCAAAGGGGCTCTTAATCACTCACGTGGTGGTTGGATCACCAATCTTTCTGTTTTGGGGGGGGAGAGCACCATTGACTTTTCTTCTTCTTTTCATAGGTAATGATTTCCTCTTTTGGACTTGGCCTTTGTTTCATTGGCAGGGGGAACTATTCCTTCTATTGATGAAGACTGGCACCTGCTCTGAATTTTATAGCCATTGAGAATTAGTGAAATAAATGAAATGACTTGCCCCAATTCACCTAGCCATGCAGGATTTGATCTCAGGTCTTCCTGACTCTACAGCCAGTTCTCTAACCACTATGGTACTATGTCTTAGCTTTCAGTAATGATATGTACCAACTTGCTTTTCACTCTTGAACTCAAGATATTTTGAATTCTTATCAAATATTTCTGTTATTTCTATTATTGCTATTCATATTAATAATTAGAATTGAACATGGAAGTTGTAGTGTAGTAGTGGGGAGAAGCCTTGGAGTCAAGAAGACTTGATTTAAAATCCTGCTTCTGTACATACTGGCTGGGTGACCCTGGGCAAGTCACTTCTTCTCCGTGGCCCAGACAACTCTCAAAACTGCTAACAAGTAAAAGATCTCCATCAAAGGAAGGAGCTCTCACTCTGGAAATTCCCGAAACAGATGAAATCATACAAAAGGTCAGAAAATAGAGTGTTTCAAAAGGAAACAGGGAAAACTGGGATGAACTGAAATAGGATAAAGTACATAGAACTAGGAAAACAATTGATGCAAGAACAACATAGAGAAACACAGCTTTAAGAACTTTAGAACTCTGATCAACATAACGATAAACCATAATTCCAAGGACTGAAGATGAAGCTTGCTGTTGGTGTCCTGCCAGAGAGTTGATGGACTTCCAGTGCAGGATTAGACATAGACTTTTGGGCAAGACTAATGTGTACATTAAAAAAATGAACTATGTGTATTTGTTATGAGGGATTTATTTTTCTTTTATATTTCTTTGGGCGGGGTAGAGGGGAGAAAATGAATGTTTGTAAAAAATAAAAATGAAAAACTCCAAACCCCCCCCCCCAAAAAAACCTAACACAAGGTCCAACTATTTCACTGCTTTCTGCCCAAATTGTTGAACATAAATATCCTTAAAAAGATTTCTCTACTTCTTGTTAAAGCACTTTTTAGCTAAAAAAGAAAAGAATTTTTTATTAAATAATGTTCCATGACAACATTATAGATTGTTAAAAAAGAACTTAAAAAGGTGACGTCTCCTCAGTCTCAAGGAGAACAGGAATATGGACAGTTCTTGATTTATGTTAAGTGAACTGTTTGCAGAACTCTACATAAATTGATTTTTTACATAATTTGAATTTGCCCTCTGATGTAGAGGGAGGCAGGAAGAAGGCCACCCATCTGTTGAGGGAGGGGGCTGGCACATGCTTCGAGGACACATTGAGGCTGGGGACAGAGAAGTGGGTACAAGAGTATGGGGTACAGACAGATGGGGGACAGACACAGACAGGAAAGGGGGTGGGGAGGAACAGAGAAAGACACATGGTACCCCAAGCCAAACTCCCATCCAATGACAGCAGTGGCCTCTCCTCGCATATGTTCTTCTGCTTTCACTAGGAGGTTTGGGATTTTTTGGTGGGGTGGAGGGGAAGGGGCAAAGGGGGGGGGGAGAGGGAGAGCACTGCTGTGCAGTAAAGTTAATCTAGATGTATTGTTGTTGTTGTTCTTTTTGGAATGCAGATTTCTTTCAGAATTCTTTATGTAAAGTCAAATTTACATTTGTGTACCAGGTAAATTGAGAACTGTTTGTGGTCCATCAGAGTGATTTTCTGATGGGACTTCTTTGTGAGCTGTGGATTTGCATTGATTTTCATTTCTCTTTTATGAGTATCTTCAAAAAATTGGAACTTGGAGACTCACAGAATTTAAACTACACCTGAATAAGAATCCTCCTCTCTGTAGCATCTCTGACTGACCTTTAAGGTTTTTCTGAGGATCTCTCATCCTAGAACCTGTTTCATTATTTTAAAAATGTAGACTAAATCTGGAACCATGCCCAATGGGTCATAAAATGACATATACTCTTGGATCCAGCAATGCTACTACTAGATCTATATCCCAAAGAGATTAAAGATGGGGGAAAGAGCCTACCTGTACAAAAACATTTTAAATTTGTAGCAGCTCTTTTTGTGGTAGCAAAGAACTGGAAACCGAAGAGGTGTCCATTAATTGGGCAACGGCTGAACAAGTTATGGTATATGATTGTAATAAAATACTGTTGTGCCATAAGAAATGACAAACAAGATGACCCCCAAATCCTGGAAAGACTTATATGAAGTGATGCAAAGCGAAGTGAGCAGAGTCAGGAGAACATGGTACATAGTAACAACAATAATATATGATAATCAGTTATGATTAACTTAACTATTATCAACAAGAAAAAGATCCAGCACAACTTCAAGGGATTTATGATGAAAAAGGATCTCCACTGCTATAGAAGGGATTGACAGTATCTGAATGCAGATTGAACATACCATTCTTTTTATTATTTATTTTATTTTATTTTTTTAAACCCCTTATTTTTTTTAAGCCAATACTGGTTCCAAGGCAGAATAGTGGAAAGGGCTAGGCAATGGGAGTTAAGTGACTTGCCCAAAGTCACACAGCTGGGAAGTGTCTGAGGCTAGATTTGAACCTAGGACCTCCCATCTCTAGGCCTGGCTCTCAATTCATTGAGCTACCCAGCTGCCCCCTGAACATACCATTCTTCACTTAATTTCCTTCATGATTTTTTCTCTAGTGACTTGTTTGACAACATTGAAGGTAATGGAAATATGTATTATTGATAATATACATACAACCTATATCATATTACCTGCCTTCTTGGGAGGGAGAGAGTCCTAGAACATGGATTGAAAAAAATCAGAAAATGAATTTTAAAAATTGTATTAACATGTAATCTGGAAAAAATAGAAATTTTAAAAATAGTATAACCTTGTGATGAAGCATTTTATGATGGATTATGTAGATTTGATTGCCTTTTGGGTCAAGTCATATCCTCCCTGCATATGTTGCTGTCTTACATAACTCTCACAGAAAAAGATAAAGTTGCCACCTAAAAGAGTTTTTGGAAAGAGATAGGAAGGAAAGAAAAAATAAATGAAAGCCTACAATAGAGCAAATCCATATCGGGTGCTAGCCTTCTGTCCTGATACCAGTATTTATCACAAGCCTTTAGTGTATGGGTAATCAATGTTCTTCTTAAGTTGAACATAAAATAATAATTAAAATGACAGGAAATTACAGTCAACAGCTCATTGCATTCATAATTTCAAAGGGAATTCATTTACCCTGTACTATATGCCTTGCTAACAAAATATTTGCTCATTTTCACCTTCTATGTTTTTTTGCGGGGCTTTTGGCTTAAAGCAAATATTTATCCTGAGCTTTGAATAACTCACAAGTCCTTCTGGTGGATGGAAAAAAAAAAAGAATCCTCTCATTTTCAACACTTAAAGTAAAAATAAGAAACAGTGAGCCCTTTGGAGAACAGAAGAGCAGGGAGAGAAGAAAAAAAAAGGCGAGGAACAATAGAGTCAGGGTTGAGCAGGAAGGTCAGTGGCTTCTGGATTTCTGGTTTCTCAGGAGCTTTCTGTGTGATGCTCCCTGCCTCCCCTGGATGGTGCCATTCCCAGAGTTTCTTCTCCTTTAGGCTGCTCAGAGCATTCTCTCTGGGTGTGCTGGGATGAGTTTGACTGGACAGATACCAAGAGGGCAGGCTCTCTTCCGGGATGGCTAGCTGGAAATTCACCAGTGAATACTTTCCCCTAAAACATTTGGGAAAAACTTTGCAAGTGGTCAGAAAAGGTAATCCCTTCCAATATTACTAATTATTTAAGGATCCCTAGTTTTCTGTTATGGACAGGCAGGTACATGGGAACAAATGACCTCTGACACATTCTGGCTATGTGACCCCAAACGAAGTATTTAACCACAGTTCTCTGAGACAAGACGATATTAACCTGCCGTGGCAGAGGGAATTGCTACCTCTGGGAGTCCCCTTTACTGAGGAAATCACACGTTATTTGCCATTACTTTCTCTAGTGTTCAATATGAAAAACCCAAGGGAGGTTTATAATATTTCAACCCAGACTCTCTCCCCTCCTCTACTTTGGTTCTCCTGATTATATTGGGTTTAGGGGAGGGAATACGTTCGGGTGAGGCAGCTAGGTAGTACAGCAGATAGAGAGTCAGACTTGGAATCAGGTAGGCTGGAGTTTGAAACCTGCTTTGGACACTTAAAAGTTGTGTGATCCTAGATCACACTTAACCACAGTTTTCTCATCTGTAAACTAGGAATAATCATAGTACTTCACAGAGTTTTTGGAGATCCAATTGTAAATGTTATACACACATATGCACCTATTTTCTAGAGTTGTGGTGATGCTACAAACGAGAACATTTATAAAGCACCTAGCACAGTGCTTGGCACAGAATAGGCGCTATAAATGTGTTAACTCTTTTTATTGGCATTATCATTAGCATACACAAGTACTTTCCAAACCTTAAACTGCAGAATAAATATTAGTTTTCCATCATGAAATTATAACTGGAGTTTCCATTATTTATTTATAGACCATGGAGGAGCCACAAATCAAATAACAAGCATTTAATACCACTCACACGGGAAAACAATGAGCAATAGATTCATTCTCAGTTTCCCCTCTATATACGCAGAATGGCGCAACCTCCTTCCCTTCAGACAGTAGTGGGAAAGCAATACTCCTGGGAAACTCATCCTGGGATGAAAAAATGATGGGTCCTGTGTGGGGCTGGCAGGGGAAGCCAAGAAAGGACATCCCTTGTTTTCTCCGTTTGTCGCAGCAGCCAGCGTGAAGGATGGGTGCCCTCACACGAAGCCAGCATTTCTATGGGGTTCCGTTTGCCAGTATTTTACACATATCTCATTTGGTCCTCGTGGCAATCCTGGGCGGTAGATGTTGTTATTATCTCCATTTTACAGATGAAGAAACTGAGACAGCTGGAAGTGAAATGATGCAGCTAATACATATCTGGGTTTGACTATGAACTTGAGTTTTCCTGATTTCAGGTCCCGAGTTGTCTGTTTTGTCACCCGCTAGTTACCCTATTTCAATAGTCTGCTCTGCTTCAATGTCATCAGAATTCAGCCGGGGCTCTTGGATGTGGGAAGGCTGTTACTGATTCAAGGACGTGGCCCTCTTCCTTCTGCTTCCTCCGGCCCTTGCCCCTAACAGCTCCGGTGTGCAGCCAGGCTCCCTGGATTCTGACATCTCAAGGACAACGCCAGTGAATGGTGGCTTCCTTGCCTCACTCATTATGGGCTACTAGGTCAGACTGGAATCATTCTGGGAAATGACTACCATAACCCTAAGACATAGCATTGGTTACATTTTCACTCGGCCATAATTTGCCTTAAGAACACTGAAGTGGTGGAAAACGCAAAGAAGAAACCTGAAGTTTTTTGGTTGTTGTTTTGTGTGTGTGTGAACAAATAAATGAAACTACACAAAAGCGATTTCAGAGAATCTTTATGTCATTTAGTTGTTTTTCATTCCTGCCTGGCTCTTTGAGACCCCATTTGGGATTTTCTTGGCAAAGATACTGGCGTGGTTTGCCCTTCCCTTCTCCAGCTCATTTGACAGATGAAGAAATTGAGGTAAATAGAGTCAAGTGACTTGCTCAGGGTCACTCAGCCAGTGGGTGTCTGAGGTCCAATTTGAATCAGGAAGACTAGTCTTTCTGACTGCATGGCTGGCAATCTATCCATTATAATTCCAAACAAATGATGGTATAAATGGAATACACTCTAAAGAAAGGTGGGGAGAAGCACAAATCAAAATGAGATGAGTTCACCTGGGGAGGCTTTCTGGAGGTGAGTTTTGAATTGTGTTTTATAGGATATGGAGAATGGCTTGGCAGAGGATAGGAAGAGCTCCAAATGAAAGATAGGACTTTAGCAAAGGTTTCAATACGTTTTATGCAGAAAAAGCAAACTGATTTGCTTCGCTGGAGAGTAAGGCTTGTCTTAGGAAGGTATGGGTCATGAGACAGGAGCCGAGCCGTGGGGAACAGTCTTGAGCGCTGGACAAAGCTTAGGTGTTCTGAAAGCATTCCTTAGGTGGGACCCCATCCTAAGGAGTCTTTGTCCCAGAAGCAGCCGCAGTTCTTTCTACAGCCTGCCTTTCTAACCACCCTCCCCCACTTCCTCTTCCTCCTTCCCGGAGCCACCTCACTCAGACTCCCCCTGACAAATTAGTCCAGGAAAATCCAGTGACCGCACACAGTGTCCTTCTCTGAGGAGCGCTCTTGGGGTCATCCCAGATGCGTCCAGCAGTGAGAAGGCTCACTGAGGAGACTCTGGGTGGACCGTCTTCATTCTCTCTTGACATTCTCCAGGCCCATGGCCAGCTTGGAGCTCCCACTGACTGAAGAGGGAACTTCTGGGGAAGAAAGAATGGGGCAGGAGCTCCAGGGAGGGAAAGGAGATGGCAAGAGTCGGGAAGGAGACTGAAGAGTTGTTTGGGAAGGAATGACATCAGAGGCATGCTATTTCAGTTTGGGATTTTGCAATGTGAAGACTTAAGGACTTTGAAAACTCCGAAATGGTTTTCAAATGACTTTATCTAAATGTCCAAGTCAATCCCCACCTCCACTTCATTTTTAAAGCTATGAACATATTAAGGGAAATTCTATCCATTTTAGGGGGGGGGGACACAGAGATTAATTAGCAATTAAATCATTCAAATATTTCAACTTAAAGAAAACATGCTATTTAAGAAGTCTCTTGATAAGATCTTTAGTCAGTCTCTTTGTATATGTCTTTCTCTATCTTTTTCTCACTCTGCTTCTTTTTTTCTCTGCCTCTCTATTTCTGTCTCCCTTGTCTGTCTGCCTTTCTGTCTCACTCTGCATCTGTCTCCCTCTCTCCCTCTCTTTCTCACTTGTTCTCTGTCACTCTCTGTCTCTTTCTCTGTCTCTCTCCCCCTCTCTCTTTTTCAAGGCACAAAACAGATTCCCTCTGTTGGTTATTTATTTATTTATTTATAAATTTATTTTTCATTTGCAATATGGCTTGAGACTGCTGATTTCTGGTGAAAAGGACCACAATTTTTTTTTTAAAGCAAAAGATCAGAGGATTTTCGGATATTGGCTCCAATCTTGCTTCTCCAGCAATGGCCCTCCTATACCAGGACAGCTCTAGTTCACAGGGTTGTCATATGTGGGGAGGGAATTCACAGGTTCTCCTCACCACTCCCTCCCCAAGAACTAAATTTAAAAAAATCAGTCCTCCTTAGTATTTGAGGGGACCATTCCATTAGGCTTTTCCTTGTTTCCTTATTGGGCTCATCAGTCATTCAATTTTACCAAATAGTTGAGAACAAGCATTTCTCCCATCTTATTTCTTCATCCCTCTCCTTTTCTGAGGAGCTGGGCTGTACTCTTGCCACAGCGCGAGTCCAAAACAAAACCTCCCTCCTCCCTCTAGAAGTCAAGCAAAAAGCCCCGGCATCTGAAATATTCCTATCCTTGGAGTGGACCCGCTTCTCTCCACACTTGTAGTACTTGGCAAACAGAAGCAGTGGCTGCCTCGGCAGCACAGGCATCCCGTACGTCCTGTCCAGCCCAGTTTACACCGTGGCGCGGAGGGAAAATCCACCGAGGTTGCGATCCAAAAGGTGGGTCGTTTTCCCTCCCCCGAACCCTCCCCCACTGGCCGGCCGGCCTGCCAGCCTAGCACCGCCCCCACCTCCCAAGTATGTGATGGGTGGGTGTTTTCAAGGAGTATGTTTTGGATGACGGCAAGCATCAGCTGCCTGGTATCAGTGAGCTGGCTCCAGCGGGGCGGGATGGAGGCAGAGCGCAGCCAGGCTCGGGAGGGTCAAGTACAGGTTGCTGAGCAGGAAGGAGGTGGGGGGGGGGGGTGAGGAGGAGGGGAGGGCTGGGTCACTCCTCCCCCCACTTTTTTTTTTTAATACAGTGAAGGGAATTTTGGGACTATTCCATCAGTGTGGTATGTCTGTATAAACATCATTAGCCTCTAAGAGCTGACACGCTGTAGATTTTCATTTTTCTTTACAAATTACCCCTCTTACACAATTAAAAAAGCCCTTGTGTATTAGACCAGATCATGCTTGTGGAGAAGACTCGGTGATATTTATTCTCTCCCTGCCTTTGATCTCTAACGTGGCAAAGAGCAGGGATCTTAGGAGCAGAGTCGAAGGAACCTTAGAGGTCATCTAAAGCGCCATGTCAAGCTCAAATAGAAGCTGGGTCGTTAAACCATAAGACTATAAATTTTTTAGAGACTGGAAACAAATCTTTATTAACTAAGTAACTTTTAATATCAGAAAAATAAAACTCATATTTCTCTTTACAAGAAATATATATCAATACATTGATCATCTTCAGTTAAAGGCTCTTTATGATAAAATACGTATAATACACTATATAACACAATACATTTATAATATACAATACATAATATATAATAAAGATATGCTATATAATGTAAAATAATATTTTTAAACCCTTACCTTCTGCTTCAGAATCAATATTAAGTTTCACTTTTAAGGCAGAAGAGAGGGAAAGGGCTAGGCAGTTTAAATGATTTACCCAGGATCACACGACCAAGAAGTGTCTAAGGTCATATCTGAACCCAGGTTCTCCTGACTCCAGGCCTGGCACTCTACCCACTGAGCAACCTAGCTACCCCCAATATATGTTTTTTAAACTTTACTCCAATTGAATTTGTAATCCCTGTAGCTGGACTACATATGCATAACAAAAGTGTGGTAAAATAAGCAAATACTATATGAGTAGTTTAACCATTCTTAGTTGGCAGTTTATAGAATGGCACACCACCCCTAACCTATTTTGATTCCTTGGCTTTTTGTGATGCAGTACTTGCTGCCTATTGACTCAGAAAACCACAAATTTACCTTATCTATTATGATCTATTGTATTTTATTTATTTTATTAAATATTTCCCAAATGCATTTTAATCTTGTTCTGGGCACATTTAGTAATGTTACATGTTGGATTGCTCTGATCTAGACATCTTATAGATGAGACCCAGAAAATGAGTAACTTCCCTTAAGAACAAATAGGTATTAAGTGGTAAAAATGAGATTTGAATTCCTTTTGATTCCAGTTCCAGCATTCTTCCACTACCAGAGATATCTCTATAGAATATTAAAGAAAGAGAAAAAATTATTTTCAGTAATCTTTCTAGTTTTCTTCCTCTTCATTTGTAAGTGGTTTGCTGTTTACTCACAAAGAGAGAATTTTCTCCCTTTAAGGGGAGCTGATAAAGAGCCTCATTTTTAGGTTAGTTTTTAAAAGGTGTGTGTGTGTGTGTGTGTGTGTGTGTGTGTGTGCCTGCCCCTGAGCATAGGACTGAGAAAACCTTCAGAATCCTCTTTTACACTTTTGTCTTCACAAGTTTTGTTCTGTTCTGTTCCCCCCCTCCCCCCATACTATGGTGTTGATAGTTGAATTATCATTTTCTTTCTATATTCTTCCAGGACTGCAGAGCCTGGATTAGATTTCTTTGTCTTTCCTCTGAGAGTACCTCTAATTTATATTGCATATCTCTTTGTACATAATTGAATGTCGTCTCCCTCATTAGAGCACAAGCTCCTAGTGTAAAGGGACTATTTTGTTGTCTTTTTTTTTTTTACCCCTAGTTCTTAGCATACTGGCACATGGTAGGTGCTTAATTAATGCTAGATGACTTTGTATCTTTTCATAAGGAACTTCCATAAGAAGTTCCTTGCCTTTTTCTTAAGTGTTTTGAGGCTACATTTTAGAGTGACATTTGTTATTTATTCTATTAGTTTCCCAGTCTTACTCATTCATTAGAAAAGTTCTTCTCAATCTACTTCAGATTCTCCTTCAAGTTAATGTTCTTCATACATGACATTCCATCTTCTACCACCATTCATTTGCTCAGCCCCCATGCATGGAATGTTCTCCCACTTTCTGAAAGAATTCCTAGCATCCTTCAAAGTCCAGATGTCACTTCCTCCAGGAAACCTGTCTTGAACTTTGTACTTATTTGTATTCTCCACCTTGTCCTTGTTTTTTTCTCTCTTCCCATTTACTTTGTGTTTGTGTTTATTCTGTATACATGCTGTAGACTTACCCTTATAAAGCTAGTTCAAATCCTGCTTCAGACACTTGCTAGTTGTGTGACCAATTGGCCCTTCTCATTTACAATTTCCCTATCTATAAAATGGAGATAAATAAAATACTTGCCTTGTGGTGGAAATTAGATAACATATGTACAGTGCTTTGCAAACTTTAAGACTGTTTAAATGCTAAATGATATTATTATTATTATAATGGATAGAGAGCTGGCCTGGGAGCTAGAGGATTTTGATTCAAGACCCATCTTTGTTGCCTATTCACTGAATGAAATACATCTAATCACCTCCAGGAGAATGTGAGCCCCTTGAGGTCTTAGACTTTGTTTTTGTCTTTTATTTTTTTGCACCCTCAACATTTAACACATTGTCAACATTTAAAAAATGTTTGTTGACTAATTGACTGGCAATCTCCGAGTATTTTAGGCAGCTCTCTAAGACAATAAGTTGTAGAGATGATGCCCATCTACATTGGTATGGGGAATTTCCTCCTCTGGGAGTTTCCCATACTAATGCAATCACAGGTTCAATCTCCAACCCATAGCTTATTTTAGATGCACGTTGCTTTTCCTTTAGTAGAATATAAACTTCTTTAGCTCAGGAATTGTTTCCTTTTTGTCCTTTTTATCCCCTGTGTCTAGCATAGTACCTGCACATAGTAGGTGCTTAATGCATACTTGGGAATTGAGCTGTCTTATAACCCTTACAACTCTTCAGATCATATGACACTATTTCCTTCCATATGAGTTCAGAAAGTTTTATGCTGAGGAGACTAATGATGATTTTTAAGATTAATTAATTTTTTGCTTGCTACATTTAGATTCCCAGGTAACTGCTTACCTCCTCCTTCTCCTTCTCCCCTAAAGAAGGCCTCATTTAACAGAAAGAGATATAAATATATAAAACTATGACTTGCTTACTTTGCTTATCAGTTCTTTCTCTGGAGGTGCACATAGTATTTACTTGGTTTGTGCTTGTTCGAGCCATAGAAGATACAGGAATGAAAACTTCAGCCCTCAGGGCTATCAGGATTTTAAACGTATATTGTGTTAATACAAGCAATAAACAAAACAATTCACCCAGTCCAATGAAGCCTTAGCACCCAATGGGCTAGGACCAGAGCAATTTTCTACATTTCCATTTGTAAAATTGTCAGATTGCTTACAAATAATCCCACCATTCCAGCCCCCCTCCCCTATCCCCTCTATGCATGAAAAGTTATGTTGGCTCACTCGCAGCCAAGTTATTTTTGCAGTAACCTTGCTCCTCATTTTTAGATTCCCTGCTTTCCAAGTTCCTATTGCATGACTGCAACAACACGCCCACTGTTCCTCTTGCTGAATCTCTCTAGTTGGTTCCCTTGTAGGAACTTTAACACAAGCTGGTGTCAGAACATTCTGTTCGTCCATTCCCCCTACACATAAACCAGAGATAGACTCTGACTTGTTGGGTGTTCGGAAATTAAAACATTGGGTTGACCCATGGCGTACCATGCACGGTGATGTTTTCTTCAGCCCTTCAGCAGGGCCATGAGCTGTTTAGCCTTGGTGTTCTCCATAAGGACAGACTATGCTGTGCATTACGACTCATGGAGCCCTTGTTGAAAAGGGCTGAGATTGTTATGAACAAACCAGAAACTTAAGGGCATCCTGAATACACATGGTCAGCAATAAGGATTGCACCATGGCATAATGATAAGTAGATTTCTGTGATAAAATAATCCAAAAAATAGTTTCATTTTCATGCTTAACAGTTACTTTTCTTCAAAGGTAACGGGCAAATTGCATCAGATTTATTATTGCCAACTGTTTTTTTGACAGGACACAAGGGATGTTGCATTGATCACTATATTAGCTTTGCTTTGATGGAGGAGTTAGAAAGATACCATAACATCATGTATATATTATGAGACATCATCCATTTTATACCTTCCAGGACACAGGTTCGAGTTCTTCAGAGTGAGGGACCATATATGTCTATGATTCACTTCAGCTTTATTCAATGAGCATGTATTATTTTCTGTCAAGTGCTACCCTATTTATTGAGGACATAAAGAGAAATCAGCCACAAATCCTGGGCCCAAGGGGCTCACAGTCCAGTAAGAAAGGGACATTCACACCAAAGACTGTGATACAAGGATGTGGTAAGTGCAAATGTCTAGATAAAGTGCTATGGAAAATTTGAAGACAGAGAGATCTCACACAAACTGGGTAAGTATTTATTATTGATGTTATATAATGCATCACATATTCTATTATATTAGGTAATAGAACATATTACATGTGTGTTAATAATAGGACATATAAATAAGATAAATAATTTATTATGTAAAATTATTATCAAATATATCTTGTACATGACATAATAATAGACAATGCATTATATAATATATATGCTATGCATTTGCACATGTAATACACAATGTTATAAGACCATATAATATACAATATATTATATAGTACATCTATAGAATGATAAATCATATGTAATATGATTGCTGACATATTGCGTTTTATGAAAGACCTCTGTATATTTGGATAGAAATCTGGCCCTGGAGTTTGTAAGTTCCAGGTTCAAGTCCTGTCCTTGAAAGATATGGGCTGTATGATCCTGGGGAGGTCCCTAGACCTCCCAATGCCTCAGGCAACTTTCTTAGATTGCAGAGAAAATGTCCATCCACATTATCAGAGGGAGTTTCCTTGCAGAGATTTCTCTATACAAATAAAATCACAGATCTAGTCCAATTTTTAAAAAATGCACCTTATGCTCAGTGGGTACTTAATAGAGGTTTTTCATTGTTATTCAGTCATGTCTAACTCTTCATTACCTAATTTGGGATTTTCTTGGAAAATGGAGTGGTTTGCCATGTCCTTCTTCAGCTCATTTTATAGTTGAGAAAACTGAGGCAGAGTTAAATGACTTATTCAGGGTCTCACAGCTAGGAAGTGTCTAAGGTCAGATTTGAACCCAGGAAGATGAGTCTTCCTGATTCTGGGCCTGGCACTCTAGCCACTGTTCTTCTCATCCCCCCCCCCCCCCCAACAAAATGTGAAACATTCCAGTGTTTAGGTTGTTTAGTTTTGTATTCCTGGTACCTGGCACATAGTCAGTACTTTAATAAATGCTCGCTGAATTGAGGATTCAGAGGGCTACAAAGTGAGGCATGGTGAGATTCTTGAAAAGGGGAGATCTAGTTTTATCATGTTTTTAGCAGGGATTGTGGGAGATCTAAAGAAATTCACAGGGTGACACTCTACAGTACTGGGCATGGTTTGCTTATGTGGCTTATAGGATACATTATAGTTTATAGGCTTATAGTCTCAGTACTTTTATAGCTATTGCGTACAAAACATAATCTCTGTTCTTATTGGATTTTGAAATCTTATAGCGTAGAAGAGGCTAACAGATACAAAACAAGACAGAACAAAACAATGAGTTGCTATATTAGTTGTACTGGCTTCATCTGACAGCTAAAAAGGAAACAAGTGGGGAAGCCCAAGCATGGGATAGAACAATTGAGTAGCCAGAAATCTAGAAATCTGTTACGCTGGTAAATTTTTCTTCCTTGGGCCAAGTGGTTTTCTTGCTTTGCACATTAACTCAGAAAAGGGGGAAGGCAGTGTAGACTCTAGTCATTAGAAAGACTAAATGAAAGAAGTACAATTGGAGATGGTCCTTGAAGGATTGTTAATATTGGAAGAAGTGGAATGAAAAGCAAAGGGTATTTAAGATGGGAAGCAGGATATCTAACAAACTGAGAAGCTCTGAGAAATTGAGTCAGTCAGTCAACAAGAATTTATTTGGTCTTATTATATGGCAAGAGCAGCTAGATGGCACAGTGAATAGAAGACCAGACCTGGGAACATCTTCCTGACGTAAAATGTAGCTTCAGACACCTGTTGTCTGTGTGACCCTGGGCAAGTCACTTAACCCTGTTTGCCTCAGTTTCTCATCTGTAAAATGATCTGGAGAAGGAAATGGCAAATAAACTCCAGTATCTCTTCCAAGAAGACCCAAAAAGGGATCAAAAAGAGTCTGACACTGCTGAAAAGATTGGACATTACATGCTAAGTGCCAGTCATTTGAATAGAGATCCAAGTCAAAAGAAAGACAGTCTCCTCCCAAGTATCTTTTACTCTAATGTAGGAAAACAATGCAAAAATGGTAGCTGGAGGTGGGGAAATGACAGAGAATTCTAGAGTAGTGAAGCCTAATGGTTTGTCTTCCTTCCTTCCTTCCTTCCTTCCTTCCTTCCTTCCTTCCTTCCTTCCTTCCTTCCTTCCTTCCTTCCTTCCTTCCTTCCTTTCTTTCTTTCTTTCTTTCTTTCTTTCTTTCTTTCTTTCTTTCTTTCTTTCTTTCTTTCTTTCTTTCTTTCTTTCTTTCTTTCTTTCTTTCTTTCTTTCTTTCTTTCTTTCTCTTTCTTTCTTTCTTTCTTTCTTTCTTTCTTTCTTTCTTTCTTTCCTTCTTTCTTTCTTTCTTTCCTTCTTTCTTTCTTTCTTTCCTTCCTTCTTTCTTTCTTTCTTTCTTTCTTTCTTTCTTTCTTTCTTTCTTTCTTTCTTCTTTTTTTCTTTCTTTCTTTCTTTCTTTCTTTCTTTCTTTCTTTCTTTCTTTCTTTCTTTCTTTCTTTCTTTCTTTCTTTCTTTCTTTCTTTCTTTCTTTCTTTCTTTCTTTCTTTCTTTCTTTCTTTCTTTCTTTCTTTTTTGCTTGCTTGCTTGCTTTTTCTTCTTGCTTTCTTTCTTCAAACAAGATTAAGTAACTTGCTCAAGATCACCTACTCAGTAAGTATCTGAGACTAGATTTGAACTCAGGAAAATAAGTCTTTCAGACTTAAGGTCTAGTATATTGTGCCATCTACCTGCTTCTGGGCATCTTTCTAAAATAAAAGGTTCTGGAAGGAGCTTTCAATTAAGAAGAGGCTTCAGGGATAGAGTGTACTTTTGAGTTGTTAGTTCCAGGACAGAAGTGATCTTGCAGGATGAAGAGGTTTCTAGGGCAATGAAACTCGATATTTTGTTCAATGAACATTTAGTTAAATGCCTATTATGTGCCAGGTGTTGTGCTAAGTACTGGGATTGTTGTTGTTGAGTCAGTCATGTTTGACTCTTCTTGATCCCATTTGAGATTTTCTTGACAAAAATACTGGAATGGTTTTCAAGTTCGTTCTCCAGCTCATTTGACAAATGAAGAAACTACGGCAAATTGGGTTAAGCAACTTGTCCAAGGTCACGCAGCAAGTCAGTATGTGAGACCAGATCTGAACTCAGGAAGATAAGTCTTTCCGATTCCAGGTCTACTCTATCCACTGTGCCACTTACCTGCCCAAGTGCTAGGGATATAATTGAGGAAAATAAAGACAGTCCTTGCTCTTAAGGAGCCTGCAATCAAATGGGGAGGCAGAACCCTCAAAAATGGCAAGAGGGAGAGGAAACAACAAGGGAGCAAGTACCTGACTCAGGGGCATCATGTTCATTAGAACTGAATCATGGGAGAGCAACAGATGCAAAACAGAGGGACCTCAAGTCCAACTTCTGCTCCTTATAAAGGAAGGCATTAGGAGGAGTTTGCCACTTGGTTTTCCAGCCCTTGAGTTGGAGGAGAGAGGAGGCTAAGGGAGATGTGGTCCATCAAGGCTTAAGTCAGCAGTGTGGTGATGAGGTTAGATGTATTGAGCTTATCCTGAGAGCACTGGAGAGCAAAATGCATCTTTAGCCCATGACCATCACAAAAATGATATCCATTGCTGCAGGTGGACAAACCAGGAGCTGTGTGAGCAGGCCCATGATTCAATGCGACAGACTGCATTAAAACTTAGACCAGACGGTCTAACTTCTTGGGCTTTTCAGTACTCACAGTTCATCAGTTTTCTTGCCTAGTTCCCACTGACTTTCAGGAGCTCAAGATGGATTAATTCCCTCTACTCTTGTTCAGGTCCTTGAGGACCGGAGAGAGTGGCTAGCAAAATTCCACATGCTTCTGAATTGAGTTGTGAAGTGGGAGACAGGAAGTGGAAATGGGAAGCAGTTATGTATGAAATATTGACTCCTGAGGGCAAGTTAATGGATCCAGCGGCTGCCTGGAATATGCCCAAGGGCCAGTGCTGGGCTACCGGCACTTAATAGTACAAGAAATTTCTGAATGTCTCTTGTTCTCCTAAAAACAATTGGCAAGTCGGTAAATTGTCAGGGATGTTGATGAGTCGACTCTTTCTAGGAACTGTGCTGTAAGTGATTGTCAAATCCACATGGGGAAAATAGAGAACAAAGATATTAAGGTCAATTTAATTCCACAAACAATAATTAGGTGCATGTTGATTGTGCTATCCTCAGTTCTAGGAAATGGACAAAAACACAACAATCCTTGACCTCAAGGTGCTTCCATCCTTTTTTTTTTAAACTTTCTTTTTTAAAAATATTTTTTAAAATTTAGAATATTCTCTATGATTACATGATTCATTATCCTCTGCCCTCCCCTAACCTTTCCTCCCCCCTCCTGAACCTGATAAGCAATTCCACTGGGTTATACATGTATCATTGTTCAAAGCCTATTTCCATGTTATTCATATCTGCAGTAGAGTGATCTCTTAACATCAAAACCCTAATCATATCCCTATCAAATTATGTGATTGATCATATGTTTTTTCCATCCTTTTTTTGGGGGGTGGGGAGAAGTTATTTTTCTTTTATCATTACATTTTTCCTTAATATATGAAAAGGATTTTTGCTTTTATTTAAAAAAAATTTGAGCAAAATTCCCCCCTTTCTCCCTCCCTGCCCCTTTCCCTGAGATAGCAATCAATCTGATACAGATTTTGCATATGCAATAATGTAAAACATTTTTTCATGTTAGCTGTTCTGTGGAAGAGAACTTGAACAAATTTTAAAAAATGAAGAAAGAAAGTGAAATATAGTATGTCTTGGTCTGCATTCAGACTCTCAGTTCTTTCTCTGGATGCACATGGCATTTTTCATCATGAGTCTTTGGGGATTATCTTAGATCACTGTCTTGCTAAGAAGAGCTAAGACATTCACAATTGTTCATCATACAATATTGCTGTTATTGTATACAATGTTCTTCTAGTCTTGCTTACTTTACTCTGCATCAGTTCATGTAGATGTTTCCAGGTTTTTCTGAAATCATCCTTTTCATAATTTCTTATAAGGGTGCTTCCGTTCTTTTAGGGGAAATAAGAGGTCCTGAGAAAGGACTGTTGGTGCTTATATACCTTATATTTTCACACTAATCCATCCAAGAACATTTATTAAGCACTTATTATTTGCACAGTGTGACTCCAAATAAAAAATGAGATTGTCTCTGTCTTCAAAGTGTTTACATTCTCGTAGGGGAAGATAATGAAGTTTACAGATGAAAAAATAAATCTAGGATATATAAATAATACGTAGTGATTTGGAGTGGGTCACGCAACTGGGAGTAGGTTAGGGGGCAGATCTGAGAAAGGCCTCTTGTAGGAAATACCATTTAAGAGGAGGAAGAGCATTCTGAGGATAGGGGATAGCCAATTTGAAGGCACAGGAGCAGGAACTAGAATGGTGTGGTTGGGCAGCAAGCACTGAGTATGTGAAGGGGATAGGATAGAGTCAAATTGTGAAAGAAGGGCTTTCAATGCCAAAAAGGAAAGTCTATACTTTAGCCTAAGGTTAATGGGGACCTACTGAGGTGTTTTAAGTAGAGGAGGAAGGCACAGTCAGGCCTATCCTTTAAAAGCAACAATTTTGGGGCTGTATGAATGGAGTATAGATTGGAGAGGGGAGAGTCCCTAGCCAGGGAGACCAGTGAGGAAGTTATTGCAGTTGTCTGGGTGAGAGACTATGAGGGCTTTGTCTAGGGGAATTGTGGCACGAATAGAGAAGGGAATGGATGCAAGAGATGTTAAGGATGCAGAATCAACACCAGATTTGGCAAGTGAGTAGATCTGGAAGGGTGAGTGAGAGTGGAGAGTCAAGGATGGACCTGATTGATCAGAATCTTTATCGCTTTATTTCTTGTAAATATTTTCTCATTCTGCTGTTTTAGCAGTAAGGACAAGCATATTGCCTCCATTTTTTTTTTGTTATTCAGTCATGTCAGACCCTTCATGACCCTATTTGAGGTTTTCTTGGCAAAGATATTGGAGTGGTTTGCCATTTCCTTCTCCAGCTCATTTGACAGGTGAGGAAACTGAGTTAAAAGGGCGTAAGTGACTTACCAGGGTCACATGGCTAGTAGATTTGAACTCAGGAAGATGAGTCTTCCTTGCTCCTGGTGGTCTATTCCCTGAGTCCCCCAGATGACAATCTCCATTTTACAAATAAAGAATATAAGGTTAAGCAAGGAAATGAGAATTTACTAAGTGTCAGACATAGTGCTAAGCAGTTTATAAATATTATCTCATTTGACCCTCAAGACAACCCTGGAGATAGATGCTGTCATCATTCTCATTTTACAGTTGGAAAAACTGAGGCAGACAAAGTTAAGTGACTTGCCTCAGGTCACACACACAGCAGGGTCTGAGCTTTGGTTTGAGCTCAGGTCTTCCTGACTCCAGGACCAGCATTCTACCCCCCAACCTGTTTAGCTGTTCAGGTAAAGTAACTTGCTCAAGGGTATACAGCTAATAAACTGAAGAGCCAGCAGTAGGTCTCTGGCTTCAAGTTAGCTGTTCTTTCTATAACACTATCCCGTCTGCCTTTGTAAATAGTCACTGGTTGGTGACTAAGGTTGTCAAGGACACAAAAGAGAAACAGGATGTCCATCACAGAGGGTTTGTTTATCTTCATAACTATTGAGTATTCCAACAGAGAGCATTATTGGATTTGTCAAGAAGGGGACAGGAACTGGTGACTTCATAAAGCAGGACTTTAGGAATGTACATTAACCTGTTGGTAGGCACAGGATTGTTTAAAGATCAGAGCCATTTATAGGCCCGCTTTGTGCTGGCCAAGCCAACACAAATATGGGGAGATGGGTGTCTTTGAAAATTCTTTGGACAAAGGTTCATACAAAAGGAATTTCCTCAATGTGAGGAAGTCAGTAAAACTTGCTTTCCCGCCAGCCCTGGAAAGAAATAAGAATAACTTGCACTTTCCCTAATGATTGGTGTCAGTTCTACTGATCAAGAGATAGAAATGTAGAGAAAAAGTTAAAGAAGCTACCAAAGGTAACGGAGACAGTTAGTGATGGGAGTGGCTCATCAGGGATCCGGGGTCCTAGCATTACTTTCTGCTCTAACCCCACTAGCCTTGGTGGAATCAGTTAATCAATTCACAAGCATTGATTAAGCACCTGCTCACTGTCATGCACTGTGTTCCTTGCTGGGATTTTTTCTGTGGTCTGCGCCTCTGATTTCCTTGGTGTATGTAGGGAGCTCCCTGTTTTTTTTTTTTCCTACCAAAGCAGACTTGTAAGTATGCTCTAACCTAGAGAATCATTCTGTAGTAATTCACAGGACCATTGAATTATAGATGGAAGGGACTTGAAGGTCATTTAGTGCAGCCCTCTCCACCAGAAAGACCAAGGTCATAAATATAGTGAATAGGAGAGCAAGAATCTAAACTCAGGGTCTGTGACTCCTAGTTCAGCCCTTGTCCCACAACTACACACTTTTTGCTCTCCTTCTTTTCCTTTCCTAAAACTAAAACTTTTTACTTTCCTTTGTTGCCTGGGCATGTTGTCATTCAGTCACATCCAACACTCTCTAACCCCATTTGAGGTTTTCTCGGCAAAGATACCGGAGTGGTTTGCCATTTCCTTCTCCAGCTCATTTTACAATTGGGGAAACTGAGGCAAGCAGCATTAAATGACTTGCCCAGGGTCACAGAACTAGTAAATGCCTGAGGCTGGATTTGAATTCAGGTATTCTTGAATCTAGGTCTGACAATCTATCCACTCCATCAAAAAGCCTAGGCATACAAACTGAAAAGCAAAATAAGAGACACACAAGAAAGGATAGAAAGAATCTCTACCCTCGAAAAGCTTTTCATGTCCCAGGAGAAACATACACACATACGTACATATAATGTATTTATCAAAATATATGCAAAATAAATAGAAAATAATCATTAGGGAGAAGCATTAGCAGCTGGGGGAATCAGAAAAAAGTTTCAGGTAGAAAGTTTTGCTGGAGCTGAATTTTGAAGAAAGGACATTAGAGATTCTAAGGTGGAAGTGACAGAGGAACGATGTCTAGACATGGGAAACAACTTGTGCCAAGGAACCTGGGTGGGAAATAAAGTGTTATGTAAGAAGGCTATCTTGAACTGGTTTTGGAGTAAGAAAGACTTGAGTTCAAATCTGGCCTCTGACATTAGTTGTGTGACATTGGGCAAAGTTATTTAACCGCTATTTGCCTCAGTTTCTTCAACTGTAAAATGGGGAAAATAAGAGCATCTCTCTCTCTCTCAGGGTTATTGTGAGGATCAAATGAGATGATATTTATAAAAAGTGCTTAGCACAGTGCCTAACACATAGTAGGCACCATATGAATGTTTACTCTCCCTTCCCCCTCAAGGAATGCTCCACTTGAGATCCCCATTTGGGTGGAGATCAGTCTCCTACTCATTGAGTCTGATCATCCAGTTTGTTATGAATTAATTTTTTTCTCCAATCTAGTTCATATTTTTTGATCTTATTCCCAAGGATGACATGAAATATTTTATGAATGGACCATAGAGTGAAGGAGTAATGTAGAATAATCACAGAATTTCAGAACTGGAGAGACTTCAGAGATCATCTCTGAAGGGACTAATACAAGAACATTCTCTCTTCCCCAACTCCTCTCAACTTTTTAGTTCTTTTTTATGTGTCCCCCCCCCCCCCCTTAGTAGCGTGTGAGCTCCTTGAGAGCAGGGACAGCCTTTTTCATTGTATTTGTATGTCCAACATTTAGTACAATGCCAAACACATAAAAAATATTTAATAAATGCTTTATCTAATCTCTAATCAGGTCCAACCTGCTCCTGAACAGAAAATCCTCCTACAACGATAAACTGATTATAGGATCTCCATTCGAAGACCTTTAGTGACAGCTGGGTGGTACAGTGGTTAGAGTACCTGCCTTGGGGTCAAATCTGGCCTCAGACTCTTCCTAGCTGTGTGACCCTGCATAAGCCACTTAATCCTGTTTGTCTCAGTTTCCTCATCTATAAAATGAGCTGGAGACAGAAATGGCAGACCATTCCAGTACCTTTGCCAAGAAAATCCCAAATGGAGGCATGAAGAGTCAGACATGGCCAAACAACAGAAATAACAAAAGTAACAGAGAACTCACTACTTCTTGAGACAATTCATTCCACTTTTGGGCTGCTGTTTTATCAGAAAGTTTTTCCTTGTTTAAAACAAAATATGGGGCCAGCTAGCATGGAGAGCTAGACCTGGAGATAGGAGGTCTTGGGTTCAAATATGGTCTCAGATACTTCCTAGCTGTGTGACTCTGGGCAAGTCACTTAACTCCCAATTGCCTAGTTCGTAATGCTCATCTGCCTTAGAACTTATACTTAGCATCAATTCTAAGACAGAAGATAAAGGTTTAAAAAAATTCCCAAATTGCCCAAAAGAGGATTCTCTGTAACTTCTATTAGTCTTAGATTTGCCTCCTGCACGAAGCTGAAAAAAAAATGGAATCATTCTTCCACATGACAGTCTTTCAAACACTTGAAGACAGTTTATCATGTTCTCCTAAATCTTTTCTTTTTAATGCTAAACATTCCTAGTACTTTCAGCTGTTGTGGCATTGTTTTTAGTTCCTTCATAACCTGGTGTATTTTCCTCTTCTCTCTTGTCTTTACGTACTCCATTTCTCAATGTCTTTTTTGGGAAAAAAGAAAAGAAAAAAAGAGTGACATCCAGAACTAAACACAATACTAGCTAGACATGTGGCCCATCCAGGCAGAGTATAAAGCGACTCGCATATTCCTCATTCAGAGCACCAGGCCTTCCATTAATGCAGCCTGAAATTGCATTAGTTTTTTTTGGCTGCCATTCACATTAAACTTATCGTTTTCACATGAACTTTTATTTAGTCCTACTTCCTCCATTCTGGACTCTTATACTTGAATTTTTGAACCCAAGTATAGGACACACTATTTATATCCATTAAATTTTATCATCTTGGATTGGTGCTATTATTCTAGCCTGCTGAGATTTTCTTTTTCTTTTTTGGATACTAATTGTATCATTCAATGAGTTAGCTATTGCTCTCAGTTTCATATCAGTCATAAATTAGATAAGCAGGATATCTGTGCCTTCATCCAAGTACTGAATAGAGTATTGCCAAAGATGTCCCACAAGAAGGTCAAAGGGTAAGAAAGGCTTCCTTCTCTTTTCCTTCCACAATAGCCAGAGCAGCTTAGTGGCTCAGATAGAACCCTTGACCTGGAGTCAGAGAGACTTGAGCTCACATCCAACCTCTGGTTGTATGATCTTGCTCAAATCATTTAATCGCTGCCTCAGTTTCTTCAACTGTGAAACTGGGTTAATAATAACATCTTCCTCCCAGGGTTATTGCGAGGATTAAGTGAGATAATATTTGCAAAAAATGCTTAGCACAGTGCTTGACACGTAGTAGGGACATATTCCTCTCACTCAGAGGACAGTCATTGATAGGCCTCTGTCTAGGTTGTCATTAATCCTTTATGTTCTACTCTTTGACTCTGGTCATTCAGTTTGTTATGAGGTCACTTACTTTTCTCTAATCCAGTCCACATTTTCCTCTTATTTGCAAGAATGACATTAAAGATTTCATTAGAGTAGGAAAGAAGTTCACCAGTTTGGAAACTCTGTCAACAGAGGAAACTTGATCACTTGTCTGTAATTTAGTGTCTTAGAGAACTATCTGATCCACTGCAAATTTAAATGACTCTTAAGACTTCAATAGAGGTTTTCCTGACTTCGAAGTTAGTCCTCTCTCCTCTACATCTCTCTGTCTCTCTCACTTATTATTGACCAGTTTCTTTTCTAAATGCTTATCAATGTTCACCCTTATGATATAGTCTAGAGCAGTGATGGCAAACCTATGGTACAGATGCCAAAAGGGGCATGCAGAGCACTCTCTGTGGACACACCTGCAGTAGTCTGTTAGAGTTCCTTACCAGAAAACAACAGGGACTCAGGGAGGAGCTGTTCCCTTCCCCCTCTCCATGCACCTGAGGACCCACATGACCCACCCCTCTGCCCAGCAGGCAATGGAGGTGCTTCCTCCTTCCCCTGTCTGGAGTAAGGGGCTGGGGGTGGCAGGGAGGGGCTCACATGCTACCTGAGATTGTGGTAAAGATAGCAGCCTGTTGATTCTGTGGTGAAGGTGATTCCTGTGGTGGGGTTGGAGAGGAGCTAGGTTTGAGGGGGACAGAGCTCATAGCATGGCACATAGCTGGAGGGGAACAGAGAGCTTGGGCCACTCTCCTCCCCTCTCCACATGTTCCTCTCATCACCCACACTTCTGCTCAGCAGCCCAATGGGAGCGCATCCTCCCTCCCCTCTCTGGGGTAAGGGGGACCAGGAGGTGAGGTGGGGGGGAATAGCACTTGGTCTCTGGGGGGCACAATACTGAGTTTGGAGGGTAGGGTGGGAGTGCGGCCCAGTATTCCATCTCTAAAATGTTTGCCATCATTGGTCTAGTTTTTTTTTTTTTAATTTCCAGGAAATAAAATCAAGTTCATCAGCTTAAGATTTGGGAAAACCATTTCCCTTGTTCTCTAAAAAATGTCAAACATCTTTGAAAGTGGTGTAGGAATTATATCTGCTTTTTTAGTACCCTAGGATACAGGTTTTATGGGGCAGTCTGGCAGTGCAGTGGATAGAGTGCCCAGGATGAGGTAAGGAAGACTCATCTTGAATTCAAATAGAGTCTCAAACACTTACTAGCTGCAGGACCCTGGGCAAGTCACATAACCCTGTTTGCCTCAGTTTCCTTATCTGTCAAGTGAGTTGGAGAAGGAAATGGCAATCCACTCCAGTGTCTTTGAAATGAAATCCCCAAATGGGCTTACGAGGAGTTGGACATGACTAAAATGACCAAACAACAAAAAAGGATATAGTTTATTTGGATCTGGTTACTGGAACAGTTCAAAAGCATCTAGACACTGCCTTAATATTTCATTTTCTCTGGCTTTCAACTCCCAGTTAATCATTAAACATCCAATAAGTTCCAACCTTGGGAATCCAAAGACAAAAATGAATCAATACCGGCCCTCACAGAACTTACATTTTGTTGCAGAAAATTATATATAAATATATATGTGGAATTTTTTTTTTGTGAGGGGAGAGTGTTGAGAGACATTATTAATTGGGGTGATAAGGAAAAGCTTCATACGAGCTTTAAGAGAAACTAGGGATTATAAGAATCCAGAGGTTCTAAGAGTATTTTCTAGGCTTGGCAATGGAAGATAGAACAACAGCAAGGAGGCCAGTAAGGAAGGACTGTGCAATGTGTGAAAGAGAGGAATCATCATAATCCTGGAAAGACAGATTGGAGCCAGCTGGTGAAAACCTTTAAAAGTCAAACAATAGACTCTAGCCTTGGTCAGAGGCAACTAGATGACTCAGCAAAGAGAGAGTTGGGTCTGGAGTCAGGAAGACCTGAGTTCAAATCTTCTCTCAGACACTTACAACCTGTATGAGCCTGGGCAAGTCTCTTAACTTTTGCCTGCCTCAATTTCCTCAAATATAAAATGGGAATAATAATAGCATCTTCCTCCCAGGGTTATTGTGAAGATCAAAAGAGATAATGTTTGCAAAGCACTTAGCTTTGGTGTTTGACACATAGTAGGTACTTTTTAACTTGTATATTTTCTTCTTGATCCTAGATAGGCAACTACTTGGAGTTTATTGAGTAAAGGAGAGACATGGTCAAAATTGCTAACCACTTAAAAATGAGATTCAATGATAAAAAGAACCTTAAACAACATCAATTCAATCTCCTTCATAATTCAGAACAATTGACCCACTTAGGTATAACCCTGATCTTGTTATACATTTAGTAAGTAGTCCTAAAAGCATCAAAGGAGTCAAAACAAGTGAGAGGAGGAGATCTTACTCATTCAGGGAAGAAAAATCTCTTTTGGTGGTACACAGGCCAGGCAAACTTTTCTGTATGGAATCAACATACTCACATACTCTTTGCACTGTGTTCAGAATATATAATTTCTTATTTTGAACAATATAATCCTATTGGCATATAGGAGAAAATTAGGGATGGTTCTGAGGAAAGGCAAAAGAGACAGGTGAGGAAAGAAGGCATTTTTCAATTGTCTGCTTAGAGCTCTAAAAAATTATTTAAATTTTAATTCCAATGATTAAATTATTAATTTTATATTCTATATAATTCCTATCCTATAAATTTATTTTGTCACATGATTTATATTATATATAATTTATTTTATTTTATATAACTTAAAATATAAATAAATATTTTTTAAATTAAAATTTAAATAATTTTTAAATAAATAAAAATAAAAATTATTTTATATAATTTATATCATAAAATTTATTTTATATGATATAATTTATATCATAAATTTATCTTATATGATATAAATTTATTTCATATTGTGTAATATAGCAAATACTTTTTTAAAAATTTAGTAAAGTAGTAAATAATTTTAAAGTTATTAAAACAGTTTTTAAAAGCCTTTTTCTCTATCTGAATTATAAGCAGCAAAGAGGAAGATGCCTCCTTTGGGAAGCTGTAATGTAAGCCACTGTCTTCATCATTATTGCACTGGGATATTAAGTCCAGGGATATTAAGAAATGTTAAAGGTTAATGCTAGAATTCTATGGAGACAGTTTGAAAGCTGACTAAAACACGTGCAACTGTGGGAAAATATTCCCTAAATAAAAGTTTGAGGCTATGTAAGCTGACCTAGTTCTGTTTTATAGGCTCCATTATGACTGACTTCTGGCATGATACCATCCAAAGAGTATTGAATTAAATGCAGAGTTCCTAGATTCAAGCCCCAGCTTGCTACCTATTTGACCTAGGGCAAGTCATTTCTCTGGGCTTCAATTTTCTCACTGGGAAAGTGAGGAAGGGATAACCCCAAAGATCCCTTCCATCTCAAAGACTGTGATCCTTGATCACATGAACCTATAATACAAGATATATGGATTGCTATGTAGCATTAAAAAAAAACAACAAAAAAACCTCTTACATTCTGTCTTAAAACTATGTATCACTTCTAAGACAAAAGAGTGGTAAGAGCTAGGCAATGGGGGGGTTAAGTGACTTGCCCAAGGTCACACAGCTAGGAAGTGTCTGAAGCCAGATTTAATATTCTACAAGTATTATTTTTACTCAGGTCTGCCACTTTCAGACATTTAGTAGTTACTTAATCTTTGTTTGCCTCAGTTTCCTCAAGTGTAAAATGGGGATAATAGCAGCACCTACCACCTAAGGTTGTTGTGAGGATTAAAATAAATAATATTCACAAAGTGCTTGGTTAGTAGAGTGGGTCTGGCATATAGTATTATATATGGCATATAGCATATAGCATATAGATGATCTTAATCCTTAGGCATCACTGTGTCATTTTGTTTGCTCAGAAACTTTGAGAGATTCCCCATTGCCTATGGGGAATTTAAGTTCTTTAATCTAGACCCTTTTCTCTGATCTGGGACTAAGAAGCTCTCATGGGCTTGGAGAGCTAATTGTTAAATTTTCAGTGTGAGCATTAACACCTTAGAAATCTACAAACTGTAAATCAGACCTTGATTTATTGTTTTGTTGATTATCTAGGGAGTTATGCAGAGAATATCAATAAAGCTCATTAACCTTTAAAAGCATGTTTATGCATTTCCCCCTTGGAGAGTTGGTTGTTAAATATTAAAAAAATAAAAACAAACCCAACCAATATACCCCTTTCTGGGTCCAACCTATTTTTCTTTCTATATTTCATTACTGTACTACTGAATAATATAACTTACTTTGTTTAAGTCTCTATTACACAATCTTATTCTGATTTTGCCTGGCCCAATTCTCATACCCAGAATGAATACCTTCCTTATCTCTTTCTTTCAAACTTCTCTTTTCTCAATGCTCATATCAGATAAGGCATTAACATAGTATAGTGGATAGAATTCTAGACTTTGAATCAGGAAGACCTGAGTTCAAATCCTATCTCAAACATTTACCCTATTGTGTTACCCTGGGCAAGTCTCCTAAATTTTTTGCCTCATTTTCTCATCTGTGAAAGTACCTTACTTGTCATAAGGATTAAATAAAATAATATATAAAGTGCTTTGCAAATCTTAAAGCTCTATATGGATGCTAGCTAATAGTATTATTATTGTTGTTGTTATTTTTCTCAGATGGCATCCCCATCCAAAAAAGTCTCTTTTTTGGGTCCCTGGATGTTGCACTGGTAAAGGGCTCCTCACATGGAGATCGCTTCAGTGCCATCAACATCATTTCAGCATTCCTTAACAAAGACACCATGTTGGGGATTTGATTTGGTAAATCGATGTCAGGGCTTTATTTTCCGTTTCTTTCTTTTCTCCCATAGCTCTATAACATGAGCTCCCTGTCTGAAAAGAGATGGCCTCCCAAAGCATCAGCTTTTTATAAATTCCATTTTGTCAGTAAATCTGGATCTTTTTTTTTTTTCCATTAGAGTGTATTTATGTTATCCATTGTTTCGGTGATGAATATTTCTGAAAACCAGAAAAATTTCTCAAGACAGAGACCCACCCTAGTGTGAAAATACTGGTTGTGTCACTCATTGAGTATGCACAGCTTGGTAACTGTTGGAGTTAACACAGCTTCTATCAACACTTCCTAGGAGGCAACATGAAAAAGAAGGGAGAGCTTGGCTGCACCCTGGACGTGTCCAAGTAGAATTCTAGGGGAGCCCTAGTGAAACCCAAAGCCTGAAGATTTTCAGTAGGATTTTGGCAGAGTTTAGTGGAGATCCTGGTACCCAAACTGAAACCCCAGCCCCGGAAGTGTCACTTTGTGGTTTTATTGATAAATGAGAAAACCACTTGGTAGCAATTAATATAACTCAACTCTCATGACCTAAAAGAGGTGTCAGCCAAGTGGCACAAGAGTGTTTTCTTTTCTTTTTCCGGATGAAATTATTGTCTGGTTTTTTGGTATGTGTGTTTTGTTTTCATTTATGTTATATTAAATCCAGCTTTACACTCATTTTCTTGAAATGCATCGAGCATATTGATGCACAGCCTTACTCAGGTTCAAATGTGCATCATCTAGGACCATAGCTACACAATTACAAACATCTGGATATTTGGATACATCCAGATTTTTGGCAGAAATTTCCAGCCACAGGTTTGGACCTGCCTTTTCTGAGTTCAGGCTATAATGGATTCTTTTAACCCATTCATAGAATCAGAATCTTAGCAAGGGACCTTAGAGATCACCTAGTACAATGTCTTATTTCCCTTCAAAAATTCCCAGACATCTCTTCTGCATATCCATCATCCAGCCTCTTTTACAACACCACCAGCTAGAGAGACCTGGAACATGAAATCATAGATTTATGTGGATGGACCTCACCCATTTACTCTACACCCACCCCCAAGTAAGTGACTTGATCACAGTCACTCAAGTATTAAGTGTGAGAGCTGAGATTCAAATTATTCTGATTTCAAAGTTGGCATCTTTCCCACGGTACCATGGATTTGAAATTGCTGGTTTTAGAATATCTGGATTTAAAGTCATTGGGTTTGGTATAGGGGGTCTGGAGAGTTATAAAACGGTGTGTACCTTGAGACCATGACTCCCAAGTACATCATGGAAAAAGGAAAAGAAACTATATATTCCAAAATACGTATTGCAGCTCTTTGTGTTGGCAAGGGATGGCCATCACCAGGGGAATAGCTAAACAAATTGTGATATACAGTTGTGCTGGAATTCTACTGAGTTACAAGTAACAACATTAGAAAGAAGCACAGATTTAATACTTGAAGAATACCTGCAAATGTCACCACCAGAGAATGAAATGAAACATGGAAATAGGAAAGACATAATCTATCTGTCTGTCTGTCTGTCTATCTATCTATCTATCTATCTATCTATCTATCTATCTATCTATCTAGTTGTCTGTCTGTCTACCTATTTCTCTGTCTCTATTTGTCTCTATGTCTCATATCAATCAGTCAACCAGTCTATCTGTCTATTTCTCTGTCTATCTGTCTGTCTATCCATTTTCTAGATGATACCTTCTATGAAGTAGGGAGGGGAGAGGAGGGACCAAGACTTGTAAATAAATTCTTTTAATTAAAAAAATGATTAGAAAAATAAAAAAAAGGAAAACTCTGGGTTTCAATCCTTACTTCACTATTCATTACTTGTATGATTTTGGGCCAGTCTCTGGACTTCTGTTTTTTCATATCTAAAATCTGGGATTTAGACTAGATGACTTCTAGCTCTAAATTCAAATTTCATGCTTAGTTATATTGAACTTTCAACCTGGAAATTTATCTCCATTGATTTACATAAAATCATCCTGATACCTCTTCCAAATGACAGATAGATCTTGTATACTGGTCTGTCAAAACTCCAACAATTTTTACATTTTCCTCAGTATGGGTCTTCTCTATAGAACTTTGGCCCAATCTACCTGCTTTTCTTTCCTTTGTTCTCTTGTGATATTTCTATCTCTTCTATAAGCTCCTCAGGGACTATCATGGTTAGATGAGTATGGTAGTTCCATTATCCTTGATGGCAAAAAACAAAAAACAACCTTGTGGAAATTCCCCCCCCCCCATTATATTAATTTTTCTTCTGTTTGTAAATCTTCCATTTGGTTGTCCTTGGGATAACTTAGTTGAATCTCTTGCTAAACTTTCTTTAAATTGCTCTTCCCTTTCATTACTTCCCCTCTGATTTTTCAGCCAATACTCTTTATAATTTCCTGCAGTCCTTTTTTAGAAGATATTATATACAAGTTTATATTCTAGTCTGGTGTTGCCTTTGGTGGTCTTCTCTCTCTGTTCTGTTAGGCAAGTAAGTCACATGTTTGATGAATAATGCACTTTCTGGGCTCTTTTGGTCTCCTTGTGTTAATTAATTACATTCCTGGGTATTATTGTTATAGTTCATGTCAGTGTTGTTTTTGTTGTCCATTTCCCACTTTGGACTTTTAATGACCTATTTAAATTATCTAGGGTTGAATCATATTAACTATGATATATTTCTTCAATATTCTTTTTTCCTCCTTGATCAGACAGTTAAGAGGCATAATTCTTATACCAATTAACAAGTCTTTTCCTGTTGGGTTAGGTGTGGGTACTTTAATTTTGGGGATGCTATTTGGTGCTCTATTTTTTCCTATCTCCTACTGCTTCTTTTAAACAAAGGATTTAAGCTAAAGAGGAATGAAGCTTCTTTATAATCTGTATGCCATTGGTTATTGCTATTTCTTTCCCATAAATCCTTGGAATTTTCCCCCATCCTCATCTTTGCTCACTGAAGTATCTAAGGATTAGAGTAAAGATTCCTTTATTCCTTTTTAACAAATGTCAGGTCAATGAAGCATTCACCTAGCACCTCACATCTTGTTGTTATTCAGTCATTTTTTAGCCTTGTCTGACTCTTCATGACTGCTTTTGGGGTTTTTGTGATAATAATACTGGAGGGGGTTGACATTCCCTTCTCCAGCTCATTTTACAGATGAAGAAACTGAAGTAAAGCGGGTTAAGTGACTTGTCCAGGGTTATACAATAAGTGTCTGAAGCCAAATTTAAACTCAGGCCTTCCTTGGTCCATCCAACCTTGTATCCATTGTACCACCCAATTGCCTACTCCACATCTAGCATCACCTATGTTGGTGCAAGAGCTGCAATTATTTTCATGGTTGCTTTTTTTTGCAAATGCTCATCATCAGTATTACATTATATGATGACTGAATGTTCCATAAAATAATATTTCTTGCTGTCTCTGGGCATATTATAAAATCATAGGTTATTATAAAATTTAAGTGCATACATGGAAGCCACCTCATCTGAGGAAGGCATCAAAGATGCATCTTGTTCTATTAGCACAATGCTTTAAAAAAATCAATATGAAATAAACACAATGGTATCTTATGTTTTCTTCAGCTTATATTTTTGTGCCTGTTATTCTCTAGAAAATCATCTATGATGGACATATAGACCATTCCCATAAAGCTTTTATAATTTAAAAAGCAGGCACATGAATTGGTTGTTGCTGATGCCATTCTGGGCTTCTTGTTTTGGTAAGAGTATTACCTTTGATTTTCTATCCATATTTTGTGAGTCTCTTTTCTCTCTTAAAACTATCTGGGAAATCAAGCCCTGAGTGTTTTTAAAATTGTGTTACCTCTGATAATTTTCTTTCATGTGCCAATTTAGGATGAATGGACAAAAGATCATAGATTGATAACTTAAGGAGTCTCATAGACCATTTAATACTCATTTTATAGATAAGGAACCTGACACCTAAAGAGATTAATTACTGGTGACAAAGCTGGGGCATGGACTATAGTCCTTTGCCTACAAATTAAGTCTTTGGTTATTTCTAGCTATTCTTTCTGATTTCTTGTTTTGCGTATCATTACCATCTTTTCTCTAACAAGTTAGTTTTTGTTGTTTGTCCTTTATTTTCTAAGAGGACCGATGACATGACAAAATGATGTCTTGACTTGAACATGAGTTGGGTTTAAGTGAAGCAGAATCACCCAAAATTATCAGCCCCTTTCCCCTTCAAAGTCCTGGCAAAACAAAAGTCATGGCCCAGATTGCAATGTGACCTTGGCATCCTCATTTCTAACAAAGCTCTAACCTGCCACAGTTGCCTTCATGGCCATTAGAATTGTTCTCATCTGACCTTGCATGCTTGGAATAGACAATTGCCTCTAACTCACTGGCAGATTTGAGACCTGCCAATTACCCTCAACCTGGTTTAGCCTGTCTGCCAAGATGGTTTTACCAAGATGTGGCCACTGAATATGCTACAGCATCTTGGAGCCACAGGTGAGAGTTGGATACCAGAGAGGAATATAGGTTTAGGGAGAACAAGCACCTTTGGTATGAGAGCTTGCTGAGCCCTTTTCAGGACTGCTTATCCAACACATTGGATACTGTAATGGTGAAGTCCAAAAGTGGTGGTTCAATTGCTATTGCCAACAGAAATACTGTCTTCATAAAAATGACAGCAGATCTAATCTGTTTTGTATTTATCATTCTCCAAGTTTCATTACAAATCTTTTTACATGGCCTACCTTAGGTAGATATCACTGTTTCTTCTAGACTGTTCCTCTTCAAAATTTTTTTATTGTTATGTAACATGATGGTCACTGTCTACTGTGACCTTTGCAAGTGACTTTGTACTACAATCTACTGTGTATTAAGAATATTAAGTGTTACATTATAAAAGGTAAAATGAATTATTTTGATTACATCAAATTAAAAACGATTTGTACAAACAAAATCAAATGCAACCCAAATTTGAAGAAAAGCAACAAATTGGGAAAAAATTTATAGCAAAACTCTCTGACAAAGGTTTAATTTCCCAAATATATAAGGAACTAGTCCTAAATTTACAAAAAAAAATCAACCATTCCCCAATTAACAAATGGTCAAGGGATATGAATAGGCATTTCTCAGATGAAGAAATCAAAGCTATCAATAATCACATGGAAAAGTGTTTTAAGTCCCTCCTGATTAGGGAAATGCAAATAACAACAACTGAGGTACCACCTTACACCTAGCGAAAAGTGATAAATGGTGGAGGGAATGTGACAAAATTGGGACACTAATACACTGCTAGTAGAGTTGTGAATTGATCTAACCATTCTGGAGGGCAATTTGGAATTATACCCAAAGGGCTTTTAAAGAATCCCTGCCCTTTGATCCAGCCATACTGTTGCACCCCAAAAGGATAGTAAGAAAAAAGACTTGTACAAAAATATTTATATCTGTGCTTTTTGTGGTAGCAAATAATTGGAAAATGAGGGGAATTGGGGAATGGCTGAACAAATTGTGGTATCTGATGGTGATAGAATACTATTGTGCTCAAAGGAATAATAACCTGGAGTAATTCCATGGAGACTGGAACAACCTCCAGGAAGTGATGCAGAGTGAGAGGAGCAGAACCAGGAAAACATTGTACACATAGACTGATACACTGTGGTACAATCGAAGGTGATGGACTTCTCTACTAGCAGTAATGCAATGATCCAGGACAATTTTGGGGAACTTATGAGAAAGAGCACTATCCACATCCAGAGAAAGAACTGTGGGAGCAAAAATGCAGAAGAAAAAACATATATGATCAATCACATAGTTCAATGGGGATATGATTAGAGTTTTGATGTTAAAAAAAATCACTCTACTGCAAATATGAATAACGTGGAAATAGGTTTGGAACAATGATACTTGTAGAACCCAGTGGAACTGCTTGTCACCTCTGGGAGGGAAAAAGGAAAAGGCATAGGAAAAATCATGAATTGTAACCACGGAAAAATATTCTAAATAAATAAACTAAAAAAATAAAATTATATAACACACAAAAAAGAAAAAAGAATATTAAGTGTTTGCTGGGTTAGAATATTATTGGTCTTTTTCAGCTTCATGGCAGCTATTTCATATGTATTGAATTGCTTCAAGATATCGACACAGTTCAAACCAATCCAATCAGCCTTTTTTTACTGAGTGCCTATATGTGTAATACATTGTGATAGGTGCTGCAATACAAAGATAAACTCAAATGAAGTTATAATGTGTACAAAAAGAAATAAATATAATTTGAGAAGGAATAAAATATTGACTCCTAGGAGATCAGTTATAATCAGTGCTTACAATTTTGTTCATTTTCCATTTTTGTAGTGAATAGTTTATTTAAATGGACCAAGTCCAAAGGTTTCCAACTACATGCGTTATTTCAATTTTTCCTTTCTTCTAATTTGTTTTCTTTGACCTTTCCTCTAACCTATCACTGATCTGAAGGTACACAAATGGCTGATTCTGAAATGATGGCTATATCTATGAATTTAGTAAGAGCTTAATAAATGTTTGTTGATTAATTTATATCCACTTGCTTCCTGCTTGTTAAAATATAGTCAGTTTCATTTTTTTAAAGGATGCCATAGAGTCCTTCATCAGCATCCTCTAAATTTCTTCTTAAGGAAAATAATTGTAGTGTTTGATGATAAAGCTTCTGTATATTTTATTTCTTCATATTTTCTAATATATTTTTCACCATCTTACTTATGCTCACTGTCACCAAGTTTCAAGGTATTTGTTAACTTAATTTCTTCTCATATATATATATATATATATATATATATATATATATATATATATATATATATATATATATACATACTTGTATATTAAACCCTTGCCTTCTGTTTTTGCATCCATTCTAAAACAGAAAAGCAGCAAGGGCTAGGCAATGTGGGGTTAAGTGATTTGCCCAGGGAACACAGGTAGGAAATGTCGGAGATCAGATTTGAACCTAGGTCCTCCTACACTGGATCTGACACTATCCACTGAGCTACTTAGCCTCCCCTTGGGTTTTTTCATATTTTCACAGCATTTTTCTATTCTTTCACCCTCTACTAGTATAAAAGCTTCAATGATTTCCTTTTTGATCCTATCTATACATTGTGCACACTGCAAGGTGAGATGATTAAGCATTCCATGAAATAAAATCTATTTGTTGCTTTAGGTAAATGATGAAACTAATTCTGCCCCTCCTTTATTCTCTTCTCTGAAGAGAAATGTGGAGCCATCCTTTTTGATAGCGATAATTCATTTTTGTCTTATTTTTTGATTTATAAGTGAAATTTTCAACGAATGTGGTTCTGTTTCTACAGTTGTGTGACAAAGCGAGACTTGGTTGTTGAGCACCATCTAATTCTGTCTGCTATCCAGCATCAGCTTTGCTCTCAGAGAGATGATTATTACCAGCTAAGCTGCTCCTTAGACAGCAAATTTATATTTCCATGGTAGACCTCACTCTCTGCATAGGCTTGAAGAACCCAGGCTTAAATCCATGTTATGATGAGACATTAGAGTAGAACTTTTGTTGAGAAAAACTCTCTCCCTAACCTGACCCACTGAGACATACAAAGTAACTATTCTGGTCTTGTAAGTATTTTTTTAAACCCTTACCTTGTTTCTTAGAACCATACTAAGTATTGATTTTAAGGCAGAAGAACATTAAGGGCTAAGCAACTGGGGTTAAGTGACTTGCCCAGGATCATACAGCTAAGAAGTGTCTGAGACCACATTTGAACCCAGGTCCTCCCAACTCTACTGGTGCTCCATCCATTGTGCTACCTCACTGCCCTGTCCTCCCCCAAGCATTTTTCAAAAGACTTAGCTTATCCTACATCTGAGCCTTCCCAATATGATTTAAAAAATTTTATGACATTCTTTCGCATTCTTCTGTCTATTTTGGTTCATATCCTTTTAATCCAAACCTGTTTGAGAACTACTTCCTTGTATGGAATCTTCAGTCTTGTATTTCTTCTCTTTTTTTCTTTTTAAACAGGAGTCTGCCATTGGATTGTCCACTTCTTCAGAGCAGAGATTGTTTTATTTCCTTCTTTGTATTTGTATCCCAGCACCTGAAGTGTGGTGGTCACTTAATAAATGCTTATTGTCTGCTTAACTGCATTGGAAGAAATTCCTGTTGCAGCGCCTTCTACCTGTCACCAGTCTTCCCTTTTAGAGAACTAAACCAGTCTTTTGAAAATAGGGTTTCCTAAAATCTATACATCTGACATAGCTTACTAGACCTAGTATCCCATACTTGTTAATGGGTACACAAAGATGACAGTTGCTCTTTTGCTCAAGATTCCAGTTATTTCAATGTCACTAATTCCTCCTTTTATATCAGAGTTTGGCACATTAATTCATCTACCTTTGGCGTTAGCTAAAAACAATTTTTACTACAGTTTGTTTCCTAAAAAGAATATTCATTCTCCAAATTAAGGCTGTAGGATTTCTGTGGGCTTGAAAATCAATGTCATAATTACAAGATAGAGGAAAACTGATTTGGCAGTGGTTCCTTTCAAAATGATGTTGACATCTCAATTGACCACAAGTTCAAATGAATAAATTGTATGGGATGGTTGTTGCAAAAACTAGAGCAATCTTAGACTGTATGGATATAATGACTACTCTCTGCCTACTGCTAGGTTCTAAAGTTGTCTATAGGTGTGGAAATCTAATCAATCAAATTATTTGACTCTGGGGTTAACTGGATGACTCAGTGGATTGAGAGCCAGGCCCAGAGATGGAGGTCCTGGGTTCAAATTTGACCTCAGACATTTTCTAGCTGCGTGACCCTGGGCAAGCCACATAACCCCCATTGCCTTGCCCTCACCACTCTTCTGCCTTGGAACTAATACACAATATTGATTCTAAGAAAGAAGGTAAGGGCTATTAAAAATTATTTGACTCTAACCTTCATCTATTTCTATCTACTTCTGTGCAAACCTTTGCAAGTGTCTTATGGAATTGCTTTATTTCATCAGTGAGAAATTATAGAATAATTTGACTAATATCATCAGTATCTCACCTAGGCTTATCACAAACATTCATTTAATCTGCTGGTCAGAAAAAGCCTCATTGAAGTTGGTATCCAAGTAAAACTAAATCTGGGAGATATGCTATTAATTCATGACAAGTGTGGGAGTATGCAATCATAAAAATATTGTCACAATTATCTGGGCAAAGAGGATAGCAATTTGCTGCTATCTAGAATCTGAAACTCTACTAAACCTGCAACCCCAATACTACAATGGGTCATTTATAAAATAGCACTGTGGCTATGCCCACATCGTGCTATCTGGAGTCTTCTATCAATGCCCACCATTTCAGCATTATAAGTCTTTGGAACCAAGTCCCTTTATTTTGAGGACTCATATTGTCCTCTCTTTTTCTGTCTACTCTTTGCCTTCTCCCCTAGTGGGTGGTTCTGGTGAGACAGAAAAGAAAATGAAACTGTGTCCAAATATCAGTTATAATAATCCTGCTATCTTTTGTCCTGGGTAGACCACAGATGGTGTATAACATTCAACTTCAGGCACCACATTTTTTTTTAATGCTAGACAGTCCTCCTTCCCAGGACTGATAAGTATTTATTTTATTTTATTTTTTAAATTTTAGTTATTTAATTAATTGAATTAAATTTTTTCCATAGTTACATGATTCATTTTTTCCCCTCTTCTTCTCTCTCCCCCATCCTGGAGCCAACAAACAATTCCACTGGGTTTTACATATATCATTGTTCCAAATCTATTTCCATGTTATTCATATTAGCAGTAGAGTGATCTTTTAAAGTCAACATCCCCAATCATACAAGCCTCAAACCATATGTTTTTCTTCTGTGTTTCTATTCCCACAGTTCTTCCTCTGAATGTGTATAGTGTTCCTTCTCTTATGTCCTTCCACATAGTTCTGGATCACTGCATTGCTGCTAGTAGAGAAGTCCATCACCTTCGATTATACCACAGAGTATCAGTCTCTGTGTACAGTGTTCTCCTGGTTCTGCTCCTCTCACTCTGCATCACTTCCTGGAGGTTGTTCCAGTCTCCATGGAATTCCTCCACTTTATTATTCCTTTTAGCACAATAGTATTCCATCACCAACAGATACCACAGTTTGTCCAGTCATTCCCCAAATTGATGGGTACTCCCTCATTTTCCATTTTTTTTCACCTCTACAAAAAGTGCGGCTATCTTAAAAATTAATTATTTTTGTACAAGTCTTTTTCCTTATTATCTCTTTGGGGTACAAACCCAGCAGTGCTAAAGCTGGATCAAAGGGCAGACAGTCTTTTATCGCCCTTTGGGCATAGTTCCAAATTGCCCTCCAGAATGGTTGGATCAGTTCACAGCTCCACCAGCAATGAATTAATGTCCCTACTTTGCCACATCCCCTCCAGCATTCATTACTTTCCTTTGCTGTTATGTTAGCCAATCTGCTAGGTGTGAGGTGATACCTCAGAGTTGTTTTGATTTGCATCTCTCTGATTATGAGCGACCATAAAAAGTCTAGAAAACAAACTGCAGAAGGAAAGGTTGAAGGAGCTGAATGTGATTTAGAGAAAAGAAGAAACCAAAGAGAATTACAAAAACTCTCAAGATTCAGGCCTAGACTGGTCTAGATAACCTCTGAAGTTTCTCCCAACTCTGAGACCATCGGATATTCATTGTGGTAATTCAAGGAGTCAGTGCACTTAGGTAGGCACTATGGTGGTTGGCTTTGGAATCAGGAGGTCTGGGTTTGAGCCAGGACTATGGAACCCTGGGTAAGCCCCTTTGCCCCACTGTTCCTCATATTCCTCATCTGTAAAAGGGAGATGGCAATCATTGTGCTGCCTGCATCACAGGCTTGCAGAGAGGAAAATACTTGATAAACCTTAAAGGGCCATAGAAATGTGAATTGTCATTTGACTTATGATTAATGAGTATTAAAATACAGTCACAATTCTTTTCAGTCAAATACTAACCAGCTGTTAACTCATAAAGCATGTTTAGAGGACTGAACTCCCCATTTTCTAAAAGTTTTTTTTATCCTTATTCCAGGAAAGCCATGAAATACTATTGATGAATTTATTACAGTTAAGGGGAAAAAAAACCACTGTAAACTCTCTCTGTTTCTTTCTGCCTTGAAGTGCCTTTTCTTGTTATATTACTGTGCCCGACCACCAAGTGTAACCGAGTCTCTTGATTTATGCTGTACTCAGTGACAAGTGGCAAGAACTGTACAGAAGCTTTGGAATGTTGGTTTAGTTGGTGTGTGATGGGGAAGAGACGCATGAGGAATTAAATCAAGGGGCTTAGTGCTGGTGCTTCAGGCAATCTTGGCGAATAAGCGATTCCGTTGGTGGGGGCATATAGATATGTATTTGCATGTATGGGATGTATATACACACATATCTTTATACATGCAGTGTGCATATGCACACGTACTAACAGCAGAATGGGTTTGCTAAGCTTATCTTATATACCATACACATTTTTATGCCATCCATGTATAACAAACTATTCTCTATAATTTGATGAAACTAATGCAGTAGGGTACAGGTAAGTGTTTAGCAATCATTTTCCTGAAAACAAATGTATACACGACATACTTTTTAATACATATGGAAAAAATAGGAAGGTTAATAACTCCTTTAGTGATTCCTAGTCTCAAGTTTTACAAAATCTTAATGTATTGCTAATTATTTTAGGAGATTTCACAACACTTTATCTTTAGTTTAAAATTCACTCAATTATTTCTAAAAATACCAAAGTGGAAGAATGTGTCATTAAAACAATCAAACCAAATTAGAATCTCCTAACTCCAAAACAGTTGTGAATCACTGAATTAAATATTCAGTTCAGTTCAAGAAGCATTTATTAAAGGCAAATAGTCATTTTGAAGAAAGGGAGATGCAAAGATAAAAACAAAGTAGAAGGGGCAGCAAGGTGACTCAGTAGATTAAGATCCAGGTCTAGAGATGGGAGATCCTGGGTTCAAACTCATCTCAGATACTTTCCAGCAGTGTGACCCTGGGCAGGTCACTTAACCCCCATTGCCTAGCCCTTACCACTCTTCTGCCTTGGAGCCAATACACAATATTGGTTCTAAGACAGAAAGTAAGGTTTTAAAAAAAGAAAGAACCCTGAACTTGAGGAGATTACTCATGTAATAACAATTCATATGGCCCTTTTAGGTTTACCAGGTGCTTTCCTTTCTATAACCCTATAATGTGGGCAGTACAATTATTGCCATGTCCCTTTAACAGATGAAGACTATAAAACTCAGAGGGGCTAAAGGGCTTACCCAGCATTCCATAGTCCTGACTCAAACCCAGACCTCCTGATTCCAAATCTAGCCAGCGTGGTACCTACTGAAGTGCATTGGTTCCTTGAATTACTACATTGATTATTTGAAGATATGAAAATCACAGAATCTCAGAGCTGGGAGAGAACTTTTTTTCCCCATTTGAATAAGTTTATTTAGTCAATTTAGAACATTATTCCTTGGTTATAATAATCACATTATTTCTCTCCTTTCCCTCTACCCATTCATCCTGCAGCCAGCACGAAATTTCATTGGGTATTGCATGTGCCCTTGATCAGAACCCATTTCCATGTTGCTGTTTACACTAGGAGAGACACTGGGAGAGAACTTTGGATGAACTACCCTCCCTAACTCTGACTCTTAGAATTCTTAGCTTCCATCTTCAACCAAGATGTCATCCCTTCTGGAAACCCACTGTTGAAACAAGGTGGGTTTGTATTTTGTGTAAGCTAATCAGGCTTCTTTTTGGTGATCGTTAGAGATAGTAAGTGGTACTCTTGTTGATCATCTCTATGACCAAGCAATACTAGGGACAGCACAAAACTGGACAATATGGGGGCAGCTGGGTGGCCCAGTGGATTGAGAGCCAGGCTAAGAGATGGGAGTTCCTGGGTTCAAATCTGGCCTCAGACACTTTCCAGCTGTGTGATCCTGGGAAAGTCACTTAACTCCCCATTGCCTAGCCCTTACTGCTCTTCTGCCTTGGAGCCAATACACAGTATCAATTCCAAGACTGGAGGTAATAATTTTAAAAAAATAACAACTGGACAATATGAAGCTATGATCGAAGGCCACTATTTTTGGGTGGCATGTGGTCTGACACTACTATTTACACAACTAAATAAAGAAGGAATGATTTGAGTGGAGAGAAGGAATCAGGAATGGGTTTCTATGGGAGATGGCATCTTTGTTGAACCTTGATGTAAGTGACTGATTCTAAGAACCAGAGATAAAGTGAGGAGTTCATTGAAAGCCTGGGTGACAGCCTGTGCATGGAGATGAGAGACAGACGACTGAGATGAAAGAACAGTGAATAGGTTAGTAAAGGCAGAAGGCAGAGTGTGGGAAGAGAAGTAATGTGTAATAAGTATAACAATGGAGCCTGGAGCCAGACTGGAAAAGACTTAAATGTCAAGATGAGGAGGGTAAATTTTATTCTGGAAGAATAGAGAGCCACTGAGGATTTTTGAGCAGGGATGTGACATGGTCAGACTTCTTCCTTGGGAAGATTATTTCCAGCAAGATAATATTTTGGGCAGCTACGTGGCCCAGTGGATAGAGTACTAGTCCTGAAGTCAGGAAGACTCATCTTCCTGAATTCAAATCTGGCCTCTGAAATTTACTAGTATATGTGACCCAAGGCAAGTCACTTAACCCTGTTTGCCTCAGTTTCTTCAAATGAAAAATGAGCTGGAGAAGGAAATGGCAAGCCATTATAGTATCTTTGCCAAGAAAACCCCAAATGGTGTTTGAAGAGTTGGACACAACTAAAATAACTGAACAGCAATAATAATTTACAGTGATATAATGGTTAAAGACTGATAAAGAATTTTCTTTACAGTGAACATTGTGATTTAGAGAAGTTAAATTACTCATCTAGAGTCAGACTACTGGTAATGGTCAGAGAGAGTACTCAGGTCATTCCTGACTCTAGTCACTCTTTTTTACTAACTTATGACCTCTTTGGGCAGCTAAAGAGTATATGAGATAGAATGCTGGGCCTGAAGTCAGGAAGACTCATCTTCCTGCATTCAAGTCTGGCCAGGAAACTTACTAATGTGTAACCTTGGGCAAGTCACGTAGCCCTGTTTGCCTCAGTTTCTTCATATGTAAAATAAGCTGGAGAAGGAAATGCCAAACCACTCCAGTATCTTTGCCAAAAAAAACCCCAAACAAACCCAAACAGGGTCATGAAGAGTCAGATAGGACTAAAAACGACTCAGCAAACAATAACAATACAGCTTCTTTATCAAAATGCATAGTTTTTAAAAGTTATAGTAGCCCCAACCATTGTAAGTGGTATGAATTTGAAATTGAGTCAGAGACTTGTCTCAAACATTAGTAGTTCTTCACAATCTGTAAGAAATTATTCCTATCAAGTGCACAAGAAATTCCAGAGGTGTTGACAACAGTATTTATTTCTCAAAGCTTATGAGTGGTTCTCTAAGTGACATGGAGTGAACAAACATTTCCAAGCCAACTGTCCTGAGTCTAAGAGAGCCACATGTCTGTGGCTTTGGCAAAATATATTGCTTAGAGTTTGAGATCCTGAAGTCCTTTATGACTGAGTCACAACTCTCAGGTCAGTTTTATCAGGGGGTTCCTGTTTTGGGTCTGGAGGTAATAAGAAAAATGGGCTTGCTGGTTTTTTACTAATTTCTTCCTTACCTTTTCATGAAGCCAAAAGGAAACCGGGCACACTTGGCTGTATTTGCAAAGTGCTTTATGTCTTTTTTTCCTCCTCCTTGTCTACCACTCATCAGCTGTAGAACTGAGGCAATGTGAGATGTAACAAGGTGGATTTGGGTTTTGCACAAGGTAACCAGACTTCTGTTTAACCCTGCAGAAGAGTGGTAGTCGGTGGAAATAGTAAGTGGTACTCCTGATCAGTTCTATGACCAAGCAGTGTGAAGGGCAGCATAAAATTGGACAATATGGCACTCAGATAGGAGGTCACTAGTCATCATCTCCATAATCCTTGCATTTCTCTCTGGGGGGGGGGGGAATTGAAGTGAAGCCATCCATAGACACTAGAATCTCTGTCAAGTCCTCTGATGTCCTGGGAATTTATTCATTCTGCTTTCTGAAGGCAGCCAATACCTGGATTAGGATACTGAGTTTGAAAGGGATGCACCTGAGTCCTGTAAATCAGACTATTTTACTCCATGCAGGGATCTATTCTTCCCTTGATTAGTAGGTGAAATGCTACAATATTGACATTTCTGGGAACAACTTTAGTATTTAGAAAAGATAATTCTTTGAGCCTGAGCAGAAGTCAAATGGATAAATATTTATAAGTGTTGACTATATGCTAGGCACTGTGGTAAGCTCTAGGGATAGAAGAAAGTAAAAAAATAATTCCTGCCCTCAGGAAACTCATGAATGAATAAGAGGAGCAACATAAAAAAAACCCACATATATACAAGATATATGCAGGTTAACCTGGAGATTAATCTCAGAGAGAATGCACTAACACTGGGAAAATTGGTGATTGGGAAAGCCATCTTGAAGATGATGGAATTTTAGCTGAAACTTGAAGGAAACCAGGGAAACTAAGGAGGCATAGGTAAGAAAGGAGAGAATTTGAGACACGGGGGCCAGCCAGTGTAAGTACCTTGAGTTGGGATATGGAATAACTTCTGGGAGGAACAGCAAGGAGGCCAATCACTGGATATTACTGAATAGAAGAATAAATGGGGAATGGGGAAGCAAAGTGTAAAAGACTGGAAAGGTAGGAAGGAGATAGGTTATGAAGGCACTTTAAAATCCAAATATTGTAGCCCATTGATTGAGAAATCTAAGAAAGACTTCTGCAGAAAGGATTTTCATTTGACAAGGGTGTGTTGAGGAAAATGGAAATACAATAGAAGGAACCTTACAGGCCATCTTCTGTTCCCCTTATTTTATAAATGCAGTGAGGTTAAGTAATTTGCCCAAAATAATGCAAGTGTCAGAGGTGAGATCTCAACCTCAGCCCTCTGACTCCTTCAGAGTCAATTATTGTTTATCTACATTTTGTCACATTTTATAAAGTCATTTATACTCTTCTTGTGGAGAAGACAGAAAGATGTGGGACTCTGTTTAATCAATAACTTGATATGCTTACCAAATTTTCCCAGTGAAACAAAAGGTGACTGACATGCTGGTAGAATTAGGATCTGAAAAGATCTCAGCAGGATGGAAAATTAGAGCTGTCCCAAAGTGAAAGTTGCTGTCTGAGAAGGTATTGGACTCCCCATCATTTGATGTCTTTAAATAGATACTGGTTGACCAATTGTCAGATACATTTAAGACAGGGATTCTTATCTAGCACAGATTATTTGGGGTTCTTTCCAGCTCTCAGATTCTGTGATTCTGGGTAGGTAGCTGAGGAGATATATTTTTAGTTCCAAAAGCTCTGAAATAATATTCTACTTCCTCTGAAGGTAAGCCTGATTGAGTTCTTTTAGGGTGACTTAGGGGTAGTTTGTAGTCAAAATCAGGGAGGATAATAAATAATCACCCAAGAAAATGGAGGAAAGAGTTGGCTGGGTTACATTTTCAGGAGACCTACCCCCCGAAATTTTTCTGGTTAAAGTGTGTCCTTTCCTTACCAACTTCTAGGACCTGAAGCCTGGTCCATCTTATCTGCTAGAAGTCTTTATCTTTCCTCACCTTAAAGCCCAGTTTCTTAAAATGAGATAAATATTTTAATCTCATTTATACAATAAAATCTCATTTTTAAAAAACCACTTTCCTACTTTCCTTAACCTCGTCATCACCTCTATCCTCCCCCTCTCCCATATACTTCCTGGAACATTTGATGTTATTTTAGTTAATATTTAATGACTTTTTTTTGTATTATCCTGCAACACTCCTTATCTTATGTCCTGGAATGCATTCTTTATACCTCCTATATTATCTTTACCCCTGGATATTACATTTCTGACAAACATGGATTCTGGGAACATATCTGCATTGTCAATATAGTTATTTCCATGTAGAAATCACAAAAATGACAGAATGTCACAGTGGGAAGAGACCTCAGAGATCATCTAATCTAACCCATCTAATCTAACACCTGCTAAGGGGTCACCTAGACTTTGCCTGAAGACCTTCAGTGGGGGGATCCCATTTGAAATCTCTATCTAGGAAATAAACACAGAGGGTAATGGATAAAGTTGAAGGGAAAAGGAAATGAGCATTTATTAAGTGTCCACTTTGGGCCAGGCATTGTGCTAAGTGCTTTACAACCATTATCAATCAATGGGATGTCTTATCAGTCAATGAACTTTTCACTTTTTGGAGGTCTTTAAGTAGAATTTAGATGACCACTTATGGTGAGAATTCCTTTCCAGGTATGAATTGAACTGGATTCCTGTGAAGGGCCCTTCCAACTCTAAATTTTGTGATTCAAGTACATGTTAATATACTAAACTTAGGAGAGCAGAAAGCCAAATTTTCATGGGGTAAAGAAGACTAGGATGCCAAGGACAGAGATCTGGGAAGATTGCCTGTTAGAGAAGAGGTGCCTTTAGAGGATATACTCTAAAAGAAATTAGTTCTTAAACATGTTAATGATCTCTTAGGAGCTTAAAAATTATTGAAGATCCCCAAAGCTTTTGTTTGGGTTATATTTATTATAGTATAAATTGAAACAGAAAAATTATTAAAATATTTGGCATTTTAAATTAACAATAAAACCAATACATGCTAACACGAGTTCTTTATTTTTATGAAAATGACTTTATTTTCCAAAACAAAAAATGAATGAGAAAAGTGATGGTGTTTTACATATTATTTAATATATATTTATATATATATATATTTCTTACTTAAAAGAAATGTAGATTTTCATATCTGCTTCTATATTCAATCTATTGTGATATGTTGTTTTGGTTAAAGTTCACAAAAACAATCTGAAAAAAAATTGTGAGCTTTCACAAATGTTGTTTCTTTTCTTTTTCTTTCTTTCTTTCTTTCTTTCTTTCTTTCTTTCTTTCTTTCTTTCTTTCTTTCTTTCTTTCTTTCTTTCTTTCTTTCTTTCTTTCTTTCTTTCTTTCTTTCTTTCTTTCTTTAACCTTTACTTTCTGTCTTAGAATCAAGAGTGATGAGGGTTAGGCAATTGGGGTTAAATGACTTGCCCAGAGTCACATAGCTAGGAAGTGTCTGAGGTCAGATTTGGACCCAGGTCTTCCTGACTGCAGATCAGGTTCTCCATCCACAGAACCACCTAGCTGCCCCGTTCCTTTATTTTCTAAGAGTATCAATGATATCACAGTGGTGGATTTGCTCTTGAGTTGGATTTAAATGAGGCAGAGTTGCACAAAGTCAGCTTTACTCTCTCTTGCAGAATCATCCAAGTCCAGAGGCAAGGCAAAAGTTAGGATGACTACACTGGCCCAGAATGCAATGGATGACTTTGGCATCTTCCATGTCTGATCAAGCTCTAAGTCCTCCACAGCACCTGCTTCTGCTGCCTTCATGACCCTTAGAATAAATTGTTCTCATTCGCTCATTATGCCAAAGGAAGCCTTCGCAGGTGTGAGTTGGACCAGATGTATCTGTAGTACCTTATTTCTCTGAGGTCCTGTGATTCTGTGATCAGGATGGACAATTCTTTTTTCACTTGGGACAGCTTCTATTTCTTTGGAAATCTTTGCAAGGAATCATTGACAAATATCAGTTTGCTAGTTTGTTAGTTTTCTGAAAGAGAGAAGCCTTTTGCAATGATGTACATTTAGTCTGGCCTTGGGTTTTACCTTCAGAAAATTCTGGTTTCTACTGAGTCAAAATACCATTCTCTGGGGATAAAGCTCTGAGAAAATACAACACAGACAAAGACACTTTTCTCATTCTTCCACAGGGCTGCTCTTGGCAGGATGAATGATTTTCACCAGTGTGAATATATGTTCTCCTAGGAAACAGATAATATGCACTTTTACTTAGCAAACAGGGACCTCAAGTATCACACACAGTTTGAGTTGTGCTCTCACTTACATTGGCCAAATCATTGGTGTCAATCTGTATGTAGTTAAGATGCTGAGGTCAGCAGAGTTACAGATGTATTTTTTCCTTTATATTAGAAGCGATGTGTTGGAATAAACAGACTGCTGGTCTTGGAGTCGAGACAATATGGAGTCAAATTTGGAAACTGACACTTACTAGCTCGTTAATATTGGGCAAGTCATTTAATTTCAGAAAATATTCAGATAATTCCCTATGATTTATACAAAGCATTCTAGAAGTCTCTAAAAATGAACTGGAATAGTTTAGCATGAGTTCTTTGGATGAACCCATGCTAACTCTTAATGATCACCCCCTTCCTTTCCACATACTTGCAAACCATCTTTATGTAGGCTTTACGTAGGCTCTCATCTCTATGGTTTTTGATATTTCTTCATAGTCAACTAAAACCAGAATAGCCACTGAGGCTATCAAGGATTAGGAAAAAAACCTTAAACTGTTTAAAGGTCACATGCTCAGGTGGAAGTTGAAAGATTGGGATTACTTCATCTATGACCGCATACCTAATATTGTTCTTCTTAAAGAGAAAGGAAACAGGAACTTAATTATTTTGATTATGAACCCAGCAAACCCTGGCTGAGATAAAGAAGCAGATGAAGCTGATGCTAATTTTTGGTGATGTGTCCAGGAATAATAAATCATTCCTTGGAAACTGATCTCGCTGTGTTTACTTTAAAACATCGTTGGCTTTTTTCATAAGTTTTTGGCCACCTTATAGTATTAAAGAAAGTAAGCTAAAACATCATTTGAACCTTCTCACATGGTTAGGTAGATAGAAGGTAATAGGACTATAGTGTAGCTGTGTTCTCCTGAAGGAGTAAAGTCTATATGAAGCCCCTCATTTATTTTTCTCAGCAAGTTGAAAGTTTGGGGACACAGCTTTTACTTTATCTCTTAGTAAAACTTTAAGACAGAAGGGCAAGGGCCAGACAAGAACAAGGAAATAAGTGACTTGCCCAGGGTCACACAGCTGGGAAGTGTCTGAAGCCAGATTTGAACCTAGGAGCTCCCATCTCTAAGCCTAACTCTCAATCCACTGAACTACCCAGCTGCCCCCTCTACTATATTTCTTAAAAAAAACACCAACCCACAAACAAACCCTTACCTTCCATCAATGCACAGTATTTATATACAGCAGAAGAGTGACAAGGGCTAAGCAAATATGCTTAAGTGACTTGCCCAGGGTCACATAGCTAAGAAGTATATAAGGTAAAATTTGAACCCAGGATCTCTTCTCATGAGGCCTGGCTCTCTATCTACTGTACAACCTAGTTGCCCCACATCCTTCATTTTTGAAGAAAACCAGTGACATCATGGTGTTGATGTCTTGATTTGCAGGTGAATCGATTTTAAGTGAGGCAGAATTGCACAAAGTCCTCAGCCTCAATTTCTCTTCCAGAGCCACCCAAGTCCAGCATCAAGACAGAAGTAAGGATGATTGCCGATGGCCTGGGATGCAGTGAATGACCTTTGAGTCTTTGAAAGACTGACCAAGCTCTCAGTGCTCTGTAGTGCCTGCTTCAGCCACCTTCATGCCTATTGGAATGAGCTGTTCTCATCGGATCATCCCTCCAGGGGGAAGTCTTCACATGCTTGGGGTAGACTTTTCCCTAACTCACCCAGGGGTTTGAGGCTGGTTGTTTACCCTCAACCTGGTTTAGCCCATCTGCAGGGATGCTTTTACCAGGGTGTGGCCATCGTCCATGCTGCAGTTTCTTGGAGCCACAGGTGAGAATTAGGTGAAAGATGGACACGGAAGGTGGTTGGGCACTTAAGCATTCATTAAGTGTCAGGATGTGAATTCAGGACTGCCAGACCCCAAGTCCAGCACACTTTCCACTACTTGGAGTTGTCTAATTCCTTTCCTCTGGGCCACTGCAGAGAGTAGGGGTTCTAGGAATGTCTGTTGTTGATGTTGTTTGCTGTTGCTGACTAAGCTGAAGGGAAAGGATTAGGAGCCAGAAAATGCCCATTTTTGTACTTTGTGCCACGTTGCAGTAGCAAAGGAGAATCAGACGATGGGGAATATGGTTTTTTCTTCAGTGCAACCTTGGAATAGTCTGAGTTATGCCCCAGTTGGAGGAAATACCCTAGAAAGGAAACTGTTAAAAAATGAATGTAAATCACAATAGCTCCAGGGACAGTTTAATAACGATCTAACTTTTATTGGGAGAGCAAGAGACATGGCAGCTTTTTCCTTACAGAATTTTTCAAATTTTTCCCAGAAGGGAGATGCTATCAGAATCACTAAGATAACTCCTTAGAGCAAAGAGCTAAATCCAACCAAGTAAACTCATTTTCCCTTATGCTCCAGGGTTTTATTTTACCAAAATTCATGGGAAGAAGAGTAAAAAATAAAAACAAAGAAAACCTTTTCAACTGATGCTTCCCTGTAACAGCATCAAGATAGAACTGAATCTCACACATCATTTGCCATATCCTGCAACAGATTTCAGAGAAGTATAATCCATTGCACTCTAAGAAGATATCAATCCAAGATTTTCCTTGATAGAAAAGGTTAGACTTCTGAAAATGGAGAAAAAATGGTTGTCTCAGCAGTATTTCTTTAAATGAACAAAAGGTCTCACTAACTAAAAAAATATCTTCCAGCTGTCAGAGTTTCTGAAACAGCCATTAGAAATTAATTCCTTTAGAAATCTTTCTGTGAATTCCTTTTCAAAATGGAAATGCTGCTAGTAGGAGTAACATTTATCTAGTCTGTTAAGGAATTAGTAAAAGAGCAGGGACTGTTTTTTGTTGTTGTTTTAATCAACAGTTCCTAGTCCATAATAAGTGTATAAAAATTCTGGTTGATTGATATTATCTGTCTATAATCTTTTCCCAGTTTGCATAAATACTGAAATTTGACTTTAAAATTCCCTCCCCCTGAAATAAAAAGTCTTGGAAACAGGTCTGTGCCAACTCAAATTTAAGGCCCTGAAATAAAAGATAATCCACTTTGAGAGTGCAACTGAACCTTGTTCATTCATTCTTCCTGCACCTTCAGCTTCATGGGTTTGGTGTGATGTGGTCGAGTAGTTCAGATGCTCACAAGTTGAGAATCTTTGGTTTAGCCTCCAATCTGATGGTAAGAGTTTAGACGATTTATTTACCTTTTAATTTCAAGTCTGCATGGGACATACTCACATGCACACAACTTTATCTTATAGATTTTATATATGATATAGATATCATATATAGAATTTTTTTTTGTCTCTAGTGCATTCAATGTTGTCTTCTCCATTAGACTATGAAGCCCTTGAGAACAAGCACCGTTGTTTACTTTTCTTTATATCTCCAGCACTTAGGACAGTGCCTGTCATGTAGTATATGTTTTAGAAATATTTGTTGACTGACTGAATTGAGGACCATTTGGTACTTTTATATATTTCCATGGGTCACTGTGACCAAAAATATTCATCATTTGAAAGCTAACTTTCTGCTGATGTTTCTCTGTACTTAACTAGGCTGGTCTTTGGACTGCAACAAGTAGCCTTTGTTAAGTTATAGAGAATAAGCAAGATCTTTCCATGTCTACTCTTTCATTCTCTTTTAGAAATTAACTCTGTGGAAGAAAATATTACCTTGAAATTTCTCCTGAGACAAAAATGTCCCTGTAGATAAGATTCTAGGAAAGATGTGCGGCCACCTGGTTCTTAGATTATCACCAGAGAAAATAGGTCTTAGAAATGAAACATGTAAAACCCAGTGGAATTGCTCGTTGGCTATGAGAAGGGGATGGGAGGAGGGGGGGGAAAGAACATGAATCATGTAACCATGGGAAAATTCTCTTAATTAATCAATAAAATAAAATTTAAAAAAGATCATCATAGAGATACCAGACAGAGTGCAGACATTTGATTGGTTCAGTGCTCAGTTCAGGACTCCAGAGCTACAGTGATCTGGCAGCCTCCAATAATCTGCCCAATAATCAATGTCTGCAGTCTGACCATTGAATATTCCCTCTGCCCCCAGTGCCCATACTTTGCCAATCATTACAGCTTTGCCCCGAAGCTAAGCTATTTAGCAATAACTGTGTGAGCTTCTTGGTCATCTGAAAGACATTTGTTTCCTAAGTTAAGACTTTTTCACACCGCCTGGAAGATAAACAATTGCCTAGTTCCTTTATACTTCTATCAAAAAATTGAATTTATGCTAAAATGCAGCCATTTCTTTCCTAAGTTTCCAATTTTTTTTGTTGTTGTTGAGTGTTTCATTCAATCAAGAGATCTCTTGAGTAATAATCAGGATCTATTTCAAGTTCCAGAAGAACTTGATTGTCTAGGACAGGGTTTTCCAACTAAGGGGCGTTTCCTTCTTGGGGGTTTTGAGGGAAATTCTTGGGAGGGGGTTGCAAAACAATGACACATACTATTGTACATATTTATTGTATAATTCCCACATCAATAGGTCCCCTTTTTCAATGAAAACAAAGGTCAAATGAGAGTCAACAGAAAAGAGACTGACATAGAAAATTGACACCAGCTGGCAGTTAATACAACTGAGAGATGCTCATTTGGTTACATATTTATGATATATTGTCGAAACTGATGTTACAAATGATTTGTTATTCTGAAGAGCTATTGATGGTAACACCACATCAAGAGAAAATTTTAATATAATTGACATATTTTAAAAATGAAAACTAAATTATGTGGGAAAATGATAAAATGTGGAAAAATTATATTGGATTCTGCACCAAGAGAGTTCAGTCAATGTCAGGACAAAATAGTAGACCTATGAATGCTTGTGAAAAATGTGGTTCCTTCCTCAATTTAGAACTACTGAAGGCTTCCAACATAACTTAGATTAAAATTCATGAGTGAGGAGCTACATATAGATTTTCAGGTTGTTAAAATAGTAATCTATTTTTAAAACCACAAATTAAGAGGAAGACTATAAAAATGCATGATTAAATGGAGGCAGAGCATTAGACAATTCAACATTATTATGAAACACATGCATTTTTCATGCCATAGCAGTTTAAAGGGTGAATTTAAAGAAAAAAATGGGGCAGCCAGGTGGCACAGGCTAGAGACAAGAGATCCTGGGTTCAGATTTGGCCTCAGACACTTCCTAACTGTGTTACCCTGGGAAAATCACTTAACCCCAATTGCCAAGCCCTGCTCTTTTACCTTGGAACTGATACTTAGTATTCATTCTGGGACACAACACAAAGGTTTAAAAAAAAAGACGGAATTGCCATTTTTCTTAGTGACAATATTAAAGATGAGAAAGAGGAATTTAATACAAAAATTTCCTCCTGACTATTTTATTTAATGAATATTTTTGGAAAAAAAATTCTGCCCATTGGATGTCTCACACTAGATTCTCTGTATATGTCTTAAACTCAACATGGCCAAACCTGAAGTCGTTATCTTTTGCTCCAAATACTTCCTTCTTCCTAACTTCTTTTTACTTTTTTTTAAACCACTATTCTTGTGGTGACCCAAGCTGGTAACTTAGGTGTTGTCATTAACGTCTCACTCTCCTTGCTCCATCCCTCTTTTCCTTCAATTTTTTGTCAAGTTCTGTGAATTTTACCTTCTTTCACATCTCTCCCATAAACCTCCTTTTCCCTCTGACTTCTCCACCAGACTGGTATGGTACTTCATCACCTCACATCTAAAATATAACAGTAGCCTGATGGTTGGTCTCCTTGCCTTAGAGGTCTTTCTGTATTCCAATCCATCCTCCACTGGGCTACTGAAGTGATCTTTCTAAGCTGGAACCTGACAATGTTACTTCTTTAGTCCACAAACTCTAAGGACTCTTTATTTCCTCTGGGGCCAAATGTAAAATCTTATTTGGCTTTGAAAGTCCTTTTTACCTTGATCTCTTCTTACCTTCTCAGCTTTTTTTTTTTAATTTACTTCCTTCCATGTACTTTCACAGAGACTAATCTCCAAGTTTGACCTCCATCTCATGACTCAAGGTATTTTTACTGGCTGTTTCATAGGGCTGGAATGTTTTTGGTCCTCTGTCTGACTCTGGGCTTCCTTCAAGCCTCAGGGCTTCCTTCAAGTCTCAGCTCAAATTCTACCTTCTACAAGATGCCTTTTTCTGGTCTCCCCTTAATGCTAGTTTGTTCTCTCAGAAATTAGTTTTAGATTTTGTTAATATTGCAGTTGAGCCTTTTCAGTTGTCTGGCTCTTTGTGACCCCATGTGGAGTTTTCCTGGCAAAAATGCTGGAGTTGTTTGTCACTTCTTCCTCTTGCTCACTTTAAAATTGAAGAAACTGAAGCAAACAGGTTTAAATGACTTGCCCATGGTCACACAATTAGTAAGTAGAGGCCATGTGCGAACACGTCTTCCTAATTTCAGATGCAATGCTCTATCCACTGAGCAACTTAGCTGCCTGCTAAAATCTTTATATATAGTCATTTAATCATTCTGCATTTTATGCTCTCCCATCATGAGAGGAGGGACTGTTTTTACTTCCTTTTATTTCCCTAATACACAGGCACAAAGTAGTGCTTAGGAAATGCTTGTTGATATGAATTGACTCTAAATAAATGAGGACTAGAACAAAAATTTTACTAATTTTTCTAATTACAATGTATGTCATGAAGTCATATTTTTTTTTTGAAAATTTTATTTAATTAGATGATTTAGAATATTTTTCCATGGTTACAGGACTCATGCTCTTTCCCTTCCCTCCTGTATTTGACACATAATTCCACTGGGTTTAACATGAGTCATTGATCAAGACTCATTGATCAAGACTTATATTATTACTATGTGCACTAGGATGATCTTTTAAAGTCTTCTTCCCCAGTCATATCCCCATCAACCCATATGATCAAGCAGTTGTTTTTCTTCTGGGTTTCTTTTCCCATAGTTCTTCCTCTGGATGTGGATAGCATTCTTTCTCATATGTCCCTCCAAATAGTTCTGAATCATTAACCACATTGCTACTAGTAGAGAAATCCAATACATTTGATTGCACCACAGTGTATCAGTCTCTGTGTACAGTGTTCTCCTGGTTCTGCTCTTCTCACTCTGCATCACTTCCTGGAAGTCATTCCAGTTTACATGGAATTCCTCCAGTTTATTATTTCTTTGAGCACAATAGTATTCCATCACCAACATATACCACATTTTGTTCAGCCCTTCCCCAAATGAAGGGTATCCCCTCATTTTCCAATTTTTTGCCACCACAATGAGAGCAGCTATGAATATTCATGTACAAGACTTTTTCCTTATTATCTCTTTGGGGTACAAACCCAGCAGTGCTATGGCTGGATCAAAAGGCAGATAGTCTTTTAGTGCCCTTTGGGCATAGTTCCAAATTGCCTTCCAGAATGGTTAGATCAGTTCACAACTCTACTAGCAATGCATTAATGTCCCAATTTTGCCACATCCCCTCCAACATTTATTACTTTCCTTTGCTGTCATGTTAGCGAATCTGCTAGGTATGAAGTGATAACTAAGAGTTGTTTTTCATTTGTGTTTTTCTGATTATAAGACATTTAGGACATTTTCTCATGTGCTTATTAATAGTTTTGATTTCTTTATCTGAAAATTGCCTATTCATGTCCCTTACCCATTTATCAATTGGGAGTGGCTTGATTTTTGTACAATTGATTTAGCTCCTTATAAATTTGAATGATTAGACCTTTGTCAGAGGTTTTTGTTATAAAGATTGTTTCTCAATTTGTTGCTTCCCTTCTAATTTTGATTGCATTGGTTTTGTTTGTACAAAAACTTTTTAATTCAATGTAATAAAATTATTTATTTTGCATTTTGTAATTTTTTCTAACTCTTGCTCTATCTTAAAATCTTTCCTTTCCCAAAGATTTGACAAGCATACTATTCTATGTTCACCTAATTTACTTATAGTTTCCTTCTTTATGTTCAAGTCATTTACCCATTCTGAGTTTATCTTGGTGTAGGGTGTGATATGTTGATCTAGACCTAATCTCTCCGATACTGTTTTCCAATTTTCCCAGAAATTTTTGTCAAATATTGGATTTGTCTCAAAAGCTGGTATCTTTGGGTTTATCATAGATTGTCTTGCTGAGCTCACTTACCCAAGTGTATTCCACTGATCCTTCTTTCTGTCTCTTAGCCAGTACCATATTGTTTTGATGACCACTGCTTTATAGAGTAGGAATAAGAAGGGAGGGGGGAGAAAGTAAAGTAAAATAAGGGTGGGGATTAGGGGAACTGATTAAAAATAGAACACTGGTGTAGAAGGAAATAGTGAAAGAGGAAAGGGCAGGACAAAGAGAGAAAATCAAAATGTTGGGGAATACACAGGTAGTAATCATAACTTTGAGTGTTAATGGGATAAACTCACCCATAAAGTGGAAGCAAATAGCAGAGTGGATTAGAAACCAAAATCCTACCATATGTTGTTTACAAGAAACACATATGAGGCAGGTAGACACACACAGATTAAGGGTGAAAGGCTGGAGCAAAATCTATTGGGCTTCAAATGAGAAAAAGAAGGCAGGAGTTGTAATCATGATATCTGACAAAGACAAAGTAAAAATAGATATGATTAAAAGAGATAGGGAAGGTAATTACATCCTGATAAAAGGCAGTATAGACAAAGAGGAAATATCAGTAATCAACATGTATGCACCAAAAGGCATAGCATCCAGATTTCTAAAAGAGAAATTAGAGAAGTTGAAGGAGGAAGTAGATAGTAAATCTATACTAGTGGGAGACCTGAACCTTCCTCTATCAGATTTAATAAATTAAACCAAAAAATAAATAAGAAAGAGGTAAGAAATGTGAATGAAATCTTAGAAAAATTAGAATTAATAGATATATGGAGAAAAATAAAAAGGATCAAGAATGAATACACTTTTACAGCAGCACATGGTTCATTCACATGTATTAGGGCATAAAAACATTGCAAACAAGTGCAAAAGAGCAGAAATAATAAATGCAACCTTTTCAGATCATAATGTAATAAAAATATTAATTAGTAAGGGTACATGGAGAGGCAAATAAAAATTAATTGGAAATTAAATAATATGATTTTCCAAAATCAGTTAAAGAACCAATTGTAGAAACAATAATTTCAAAATGACAATGATAAAACATCCTTTTAAAATGTATGGGATGATATGGGAGGGGGTTTAGGAGAGGGGAGGGAAAGAACATAATCTTTGTAATTCTGGAAAAATGCTCTAAATTAATCAATTAAATAAAATTAAAAAAATAATTTTTTGAGGTAAAACTCAATATAAGTGGCACATTGGAAAAGAAATGTAAAACCAAAACCAAAAGTCAATTAAAATATAATGAAACTCAAAAAAAAAATCTATGGGATGTAGCCAAAGCAGTACTAAGGGGGAAATTTATATCTTTGAGTTCATATATTAACAAATTAGGGAGGTCAGAAGTCAAAGAATTGGGCACAAATTAAAAAACTAGAAAGTGAACAAATTAAAAATCCCCAGATGAAAACTATATTAGAGATCCTAAAAATTAAAGGAGAATTAATAAAATTGAAAGTAAAAGAACTATTCAATTGATATTAAATTAACAATACTAGAAGCTGGTACTTTGAAAAAACAAATAAAATAGACAAAGTGCTGGTCAACCTAAAAGAAAAAAGGGAAAGAAGAAAACCAAATTGGCAGCATCCAAGATGAAAAGGGAGACCTCACCTCTAATGAAGAGGAAATCAAGGCAATCATTAAAAACTATTTTGCCCAATTATATGGTAATAAATGTGGCAATCTGGGCGATATGGATGAAAATTTGTTCTTTCGGTCTTTTCATCTTTCACCATCACAAAGTACTTTGTAAATCCAAAGGACTAGATAAATATGAACTATTATTATTACTATTGAAAAACACACATTGAAAAATAAACAATACCATTTCCTATAGTTTTTAACAAAGCAATGCATCATTGGTGGTGCTAATTGATAACAATGCTGCTGCTGATGGTGATGAGGGTAATAATGACAATTCTCTGAATAGTGAGACTTATTGAAGTCCCAATTCTGCCACTAAGGAACGATATAAACTTGAATGAATTACAATCTCTCTGGCCTCCAGTTTTCTAATTTGGAAAACATAGAAGTTGAACTAAATGATTGTCAAGATCTCTTTCATCCAACCCTAAAATTCTAGGATTTTTATAGATGATAAAATTGAGGAATGGAGAAATGAGGTCATTTGTCCAGGGTCACACAATTAGCAGCAGAGCCAGACTGAGAAATCAGATATTTTAAACTTCAAGCCCTAAGCTCTTTTTGCTCAACTACACTGTTTTCTTAAATTAAAGTAGCAACCTAGAAAAGTATTTCAGTCCAATTTCTGCAGTAAAGGTGACCACATCATGAATATAGAGAACACCTAAATTGTCCTTGGAGGCTCAAGTGTCTCCCTCACAGGAGTTGATAACTTAGTTACCAGCTGCTAAAGAAGTTCAATGGGAAGAATTGGAATTCCTTCCAGGAAATTGCATCAGGCAGTTCTGAATATATAAGGAAATTAAATGACTGACTTCAATGTTTCCTGATTCTCCCCTTCCCCCTCCATTAATTAATAACTTTTTGCTGGAAAATCATCTGATACTCAACACATATAATGTAATATCTACTTATAGTAAAAATGTGGTTCACGTATCTGCTTTAAAAATTAAGAAAGAAAAGCAGAATGATTTGGGAAGTAACATGGGAACAGTGAGTGGCAAATGAATTACCCTTAAAGCTAGAGGACCAGAATTTAATGACCACCTCTGATGATTCAGGGAATGTCACTTCAGTCTCCCTAGATCGCAGTTTCCCCAAGTGTAAAATGAGATACATTAAATAATCTCAGAGGGATTGCTTCTATCTCTCAGTAAGTGTTCCTATAATTTTTTTAAACCCTTACTTTCTGTCCTAGTAGCAATTCTAGAACAATAGGGCAAGGGAAAGGCAAATGGGGGTTTCATGACTTGACCAGGGTCACAAAGGAAGGAAGTGTCTGAGGTCAAATTTGAACCCAAGCCTGGCTCTCTATCCATGGTGCCACCTAGCTGCCCCCTGTTTGATTTTTTAAAAAAGATTTTAAAGATTTTCTCCCTTGGCAAAGTTATATTCATATGCATCTTGTTAAGAAGGGAACTATGTAAATAAAGATCCAATTTCTTATTCTGAGTCCTGTAACTGCAGTTGAGAACAAGTGATCATAGCTTATGGGATATTATTACTGAGGGTAGGTAGGTGATTCAGTGGATAGAATGACTGGAGTTAGGCAAGACTCATTTTCCTGAGTTCACATTTAACCTCAGATACTTTAGTAGCTGTGCGACTCTGGGCAAATCACTTAACCTCATTTACCTCAGTTTCTTCATCTATAAAATGAGTTGGACAAGGAAATGACAAACTATTCCAGGATCTTTGCCAAGAAAGCCCCAACAAGGATCACAAAGAGTCAGATAACGACTGAAAAACAATTGACCAAAGCAAGACTATTATTCTTGAAGCACTGTGTGGAGTCTAGAATGGACTTAGTTATGATAAATTAATATATGTAATGTCACATTCCAAACAAGCATGGCCCAATATTAGTTCAGAACCAAGTTCTGATTATTTATGAGAGGCGTGGCATGGTGGAAAAGAACACGTAGTCAGGAGTCAGGAAGACCATGGTGTGGAGCCTGCTTAATGATACTTATTAGTTGTGTGACCCTAGGAAAAGAATAACTTCTCTGAACCTTGGTTTCCTTATCTTTAATATGGGAATAACAACAGCAGCAACATCACATAGTGCTTGTAAAATTAGAAAGAATATAGAAAACCTTCTGAGGACCTCATAGTCCTATCTAAATGTTAGCTAATAGTGTTTCAGCTACTGACTTTGGGGACAAATAATTTAATTTTTATTATATATGAAACCCTATTGATTTTGTCTCCACAATCTGTGTTTTATCTGTCTCCTCTCCAGTGTTACAGCCATTGACTTAGTTCTGGCTCTTACTACCACTCTGTTTGGGGGATCATTGGATGATTTCCTAATCAATTGATGTCCACAACTCCTGTGGCTTATCCATCAAACTGTCTGTCATATTATACCTAACAGATCAATCATATTCTGGATAGATTTGAAAATTTCTTTACTCATAATCCAGTAGTGGATCTCTATTGCCTACTGAATAAAATCCAAACTTCTTAGCACTCTAGGCTTTAGAACTAAAAGACAGTTTAAAAAGCAATTCATTTACCTTTATATTCTTTTTAAACCCTTATCTTTTGTCTTAGATTTAATACTGTGTATTGGTTCCAAGGCAGAAAAATAGGAAGGGCTAGGTAATGGGGGTTAAGTGACTTGGCCAGGGTCACACAGCTAGGAAGTAGCTGAGGCCAGATTTGAGCCCTTCTTTGGGCCTGGATCTCAATTCATTGAGCCACCTAGTCGCCTTCTAACTTCATAATTTCATAGATGAAGAAAATGAGAATCAAAGAATGGCTTACTCAAGGTCATAAAGGAAGTAGGGGATCATATTGTTTCCCCAATAGAATGTAAGCTCCCCGAGGGTGAAGATGATTTCATTTTTGCCTTTGCATCCTCAAAGCTAGAATAGTTCTAGGCATATAGTAAATATTTAAATAGTACAATAAATAAACACTTAAATGTAGATTAATTGATCGTCTGAAGTCAAATCCAAGTTTTCTGACTCCAAATCTGAAGTCTTTCTACTATAGTATACCAAGTTCTTCCTTAAATCTGACCTTAAGTTAACTTCATAACTTTCTTTCCCTTTAATTTTTTTTGTTAATTTTAAAATTTAATTTAATATTTAAAAAACCCTTATCATTCATCTTAGCATCAATACTAAGTATTGGTTCTAAGGCAAAAGAGCTATAAGGGCTAGACAATGGAGGATAAATGTCAGAGGTCAGATCTGAACATAGGACCTCCTATTTCTAGATCTGACTCTCTAGCTACTGAACCCCTTAGTTGTCCGTCTCTCCCATTAATTCTATTTAGTTATCTATGCTATAAACAAATTAGACCACTCTTTCTCAGATGTGTATCTTGGTTGATCATGTCAATGGATTTTCAGGGTATCATTTCCTATATCTGGAACGTTCTTCCGTTGGGTTGTACCATCTGAAACCTGGTCATCCTTCAAGATTTGGTTCTAATGTCATTTCTACAAAATCTCACCTCTTCCCTTAACAGTAATTCATTTGTTCACCAAGCTTTTATTGTTGTCTAGTCATGACTGACTCTTCATGACCTCATATACCCTAGTGCCCATGAGATTTTCTTGGCAAGTATACTGGAGTGGTTTGCCATTTCCTTCTTCACTGGATTAAAGCAAATAGAATTTAAGCAACTTGCCCAGGGTCACATAGCTAGCTAGCAAGTATCTGAAGTCAGATCCAAACTCAAGTCTTCCTGATTCCAGACCTAGTGTTTGATTTACTGAGTCTTTTAACTGCTTCAAGCGTTAATTAGTGCCTGCTAGGTGCACTTTTGTTCCATGTTCAAAAATGAGCAATATATGAATGATTCCTTCTCCCTTTCTCCCCTTCCCCTTCCTTTCTTTCCCTTTTTTCTTGAAATCTACTAGAAATTCTCTGAATTCTAACTGAGTGTTCCTAAGTTTCTTTCCTAGATATTTCTATACTCTTTCTGGGTGACTCTATGAGCTCCCATGGGTTTAACTATTATCTCTAAACAGGTGACTCACATCTAGATATCCAGTTTCTTCTAGTCTCTTTCATGAGTTCCAGTCACACATCATCAATTGCCTATTGTTATGTCAAGCTGTAATGTCTGGATTTTAACCAATAAAGAATATGAGGCCATTTCCCTAAGAATAACATTGTTGATTAGCAGTTGCATGAGTCAACTAACAAAGAATGGACCTTTCACTATCCAAGTGAGTCTTGACTTTCTTCTTTAAGAGAGAGGTATCCTCTTTCTGATTGGCCTGACAGCTTGACCCTTGGACTTCCTTTGGCAGTCCCCATTGGTGGATATTTCAAAAGAAAAGGTAGACTTAGAGAGTTCAGCTTCTCTTTTATTACTTCATCACAGGGGGAGGTGGGTTTTTGCCTAACTAATGAAGATACCAGGGAAATGTGATTGGTTCATCTTACTTTCAGACTGAGTTCACCTTGGTTGATGAGTACTGCCTTTATTCCTTTTAAGATCTTATCAAAAGACAAAAGGTTTCAGCCCAGAATGCTAGCCTGGGAATCTAGAACTTTAGCTATGAGACAGGCTGTTATAGCCTGACCTTGGAAATCTAAGGGAAAAATTATTTCATATAGAAATATTCCTACTAAATAATACAATTCAGGAATAATTTCCCTCAAAGCTGAATATCTCATAGACGTCTCAAATTTGACATATCCAAACTGAACTCATCTTTTCTACAAATCTTTCCTTTTCTTCCTCTTGCCTATTTTGGTTGAGGGTACCATTCTTCTCCTACTCATCCAAATTTGCAATCTTAGGGTCATCCTTGACTCAATTACTAAGTTTTGCTTTTTACGCTTCCACCTCTTTTATATCTGAATCCTTTTTTTCTATTCACACAACTTCCTCTTTGTTCAGACTGTTATTGATTCTCATCTAGCTTATTGTAATATCTTCCTCATTGGTCTTCTTGCCTCAAGTATTTCATCATTCTAACTCACCTTCACACTGCTACTAAAGTGAATTTCCTTAAATACGTATCTGACCGTATAACTACCCTACTCAATAAAGTCCAATGTCTTTCCATTGCCTCTAGGATCAAATATTAACTCATGTTTAACTTAAGATTCTACTGGATCTCCTCCAACACAAAGATAGACACCTTTGGCTAGTACCCATATCCTAGTTTTATAACTCACCTGATGTTAATGATCAGAGATATATCAAACAAAGTTATCTTTGTTATTCTTTTAAAAGTCTTGAATAATTTTGAAATATAGATAGGAGATATCACTCAGTAGTGGTTGGCCTAGTTGTTCTCAGAGAGAAGGCCAAGGGGAATAAAGAATTCCTAATATCTAGTTCATGACATAGAGTTAGATAAACAACATAAAGACCTTGTACATCGATATATGCATATCTTAGCTAGAAAATTATAAATGGACCAGGAATTGGGATTCAAATTAAAGTGGAGGAGAACAGGTTAAATTGCCTTTAGAAAATTACAGAGCTCTTTTAATGACCCCCATTTTCATAGAAACAACGGATTCCCCCTCCCCTTTTTAATATCAATACTTTTACTAGTGTTATTGAATGGTAGTGTGTCATGGAACATTAGTCTCCAAACAATTAAATGAGTATAATCCAAATGCAATAAAGAGGCACATGGTAGGTGCCAGCCAGCTGCAATAATTAACAAATAAGGAACTATAACTAAGAACTAGAGTATAGGCACACATCAAAATGTGATGGCAAAGAAGATAGGCTGGCTATGTGTTGAGAATGAGATATAATAGCCAACCCTGATGCTTCACCAATATTCACTCGTCAGGAGAGAATGAAGAAAGCCTTCAGCATGTTGGACTATTTGGCTTGAACTTTTGACAGGACACAGGCAAAGATTGGCCTGGATGGCTTTTGATTTTCATAATTAAAAGTAACATCCAATTTGATGAGATAGATTACCGATGCCTGCATTTCCCAATCAGTATGCACATCATTTGCTTTTAAAATGTTAGCTTTTACAAACAGTGCATCAATAAATATTTTTTGTACAACCAAGTCTTTTTTTTTAATTTCAATCATTTCCTTGTAGACATAAACCAAATAGTAAGATCTTTGGGTCAAAGGGCACAAACAATTTAGACACATTTTCTTTCACAACCCCAGACAATTAACTCTTTTTCATATCCCCGTAATTTGAATTTTTCCACCTTAAAACATATTTATCATTTTTATTTTCTCTGATTTTTAATGATTCCAATAAGGCAAAGACTATTTCATTTTTGTCCTTGTATCCTTAGTACCTGGCTCAAGACTTGGCACATATTGGATAGCACTTACTAAAAACTTGTTGATTAAATTTAATTAGTTTAAATAGTTTTTCAGGTGGTTGTTAATATGTTGCATTTTTCTTCTGCAACCTTTTTGATTCTGTCCTTCAATGAATTATATTCTGGTGAATGTTTCTTAATCTTCTAGATTTGCTTTTCTTCTCTATAGATTTTAGATACTACACTTATGTCAGAGATATTTACTGAGATTTCCCCCCATATCTTCTTATTATAATAGTAATGATTATGTTTATGCAAGACTTTTACATTTTATGGAATTGAAATGATTTATTTTGTTCTTTGTTATATTCTCCATGTCACAAGTAGTTGTCAATTCTTTTTCCATTCATATTTGAAAAGTAATTTTTCATTCATATCTAATCTTTTTATGTATGACTTTTTATCCTATTTGTGATCCTATATCCATTTGGAATTTATTGTGTTATGTAGTATAAGTGGAAGGTCTAAACCCTTTTTCCATCAGAGTGGTCCTCAATTTATCAGTTGTGATGGAAGAATAAAGTGATTCTTCCATGTTTTGGGGTTCTTGGGGTTATAGAACATTGGACTACTTTATACATTTCATTCTAGGTCTTGCTATGTCTTTTTATATTTTATATCAAATTTTCACACCAATATCCTTTTTTTAAAATATAAGATATTTGCCATATAATGTGCTTCATCATATAAGGCATGTAGTCATATTAAAGCATATTTTGTTCCTACTTCCCCCATTATTTTCCTTGATATTCTTGAATTTCATTCCATAATGAGTTTCAATTCATTCTATAAAGTATTTAATGATTATTATGTCTTTGAATCAATAGATTAATTTGGGTCATATAATCACTGTTATTATATTGATGGAACCCAGCCATGGTCTTAATATTTAATACATTGCCAATTATTTAGATTATTATTTATTGCTTTGCATGGATATACATACTTATGTGTAAGTTCTGATATTCTGTGAGGCTGGTGAGCTGGCACAATGGGTAGAGTGCTGGTCAGGAGGATCTGAATTCAAATGTGACCTCAGACACTAATAAGCTGTCCTTTGGTAAGTCAAATGTCTAAATAATGATTAAATAATACTATTTGCCTTAGTTTCCTCATCTATAAAATCAATTAGAGAAGGAAATGACAAACCACTCTAGTATTTTTGCCATGAAAATCCCAAATGGAGTCATAAAGAGTCAGAATACAACTAATTGACTAAACAATAAAAAATTTATAGTGATACTATATGTTTGCACAGTCATTAAAATGAAGCCAAATCAAAGCTGTGGTCAACAATTTCTTTTTTGTTTGTTTAAACACTTACCTTCTGTCTTAGAATCAAGTTCTAAGGCAGAGAAGAGGGATAAAGGGTGGGCATCTGGGGCTGAGTGGCTTGGCCAGGATCACATGGTGAAGAAATACCTGAGACCAAATTTGAACCCAGGACTTCCCATCTTCAGGATTGGCTCTTTATCCACTGAACCACCTCACCACCCCCATCAACAAATTTAAAAATAGTTCACCACCACGTTGCATTTCTTAAGTTTTGATGTTTCCTCTGTTTTGTCCCGGAGACTTAGGAAACTTTGATTTTCATATATAGATCATCTTTAGTGGGGATTAGTGTATAAATAAGCTATTTATTGTTAAAAAGAAGAAAAGAGGTGCCCCTGGGATGATGGTATAATGGTTAGTTAGAATGTGTTGGTATGCTAACCCCCCAAGAGTACGCCCTTTGTAAAAATAAACTATGATGAACTACATAAAATAAAATATTTAGACGGAAAAACTTTTCCAATATTGGTTCAAAACCTTTCAAAACCGTTTAACTCGCCAATCAGGTTGAGCTGGTGGCTGCCCTCTCTTCTTGATCCGGAAAGATGGAGGCACAGGTAAAACTGGAGTCTGTAAATGAGTAGGAACACCACTGGGGTAGAGTGTTGGCGATTTGCTAGGACTAAGTGAGATGCCTCGCACCCCTCGATGTCCTTTCATCACTACCGTCAGAGAGACCGTGTTTGGGGTTTGTCGTAACCTGAACCTATTAGAACTGTCTCTCCCAAACCCTTCGTCTGCCCTTCTTCCTTTTGCTCTTGTACAGATCTCACAAATCGTTGTGTGGCTAGGTGGGAATCAGAGCTGTTTCACTCCAGGGTTCAAAACTGAACTGCCTCAGCGACTTCGTTGGTTCCCAGAAGTCCTTGCCCTGGACCATTCCGTCTGCCCTGTGTGTCACTCCTGCTTCTGTAGCATTCCAACTCTGTGTACAATCTTCCCTTTCATTACTTGAGAGTGGGGGAGCCCTGACTCCATCATCATCATTAGCCTTTTATAAAGAGCTTTAAGGTTTGCAAAGCACTTGACAAATGTCTCCTTTGGCTCTCACATCCCTGGAGGTAGGTGCTATTATTATTCCCATTTTACAGAAGAGGAAACCGAGGCAAACAGAAACTAAGTGACTTGTCCAGGTTCACTCAGTCAGTAAGTCTCTAAAACCACTTTAGGACTCAAGTCTTCCCGACTACAGGTCTAGCCCTCTATCGACTGCCTTGCCTAGCTACTTTGTTGACTTATCTTATGCCAAGTTCAAGTTGTTTGTTCTTAATTAAAAATAATTTTCTACTTTTGATATCATAGAATCATAGGCTAAAAGATGGAAGGGACATTTTAGGCCATTTAGTCTAACTCATTAATTTTGCAGATGAGGAAACTGAGGCCTAGAGAAGTTTTGTGATTTATACAAGATTGTACAGTTAATAAGTATCTAAAGGGGAGATATGAATCAGGTCCTCTGACTCTGGTCTAATATACTTTCTTTTTTTAAATCATTACTTTCCATCTTAGAATTAATATTATTGGTTGCAAGGCAAAAGAGCAGTAAGGGCTAAGCAATGGGCTTAAGTGACTTGCCCAGAGTCACACAGCTGGGAAGTGTCTGTGGTCACATGTGAACCCAGGACCTCCCATCTCTGGGCCTGGCTCTCCATCCACTGAGCTACTTAGCTGCTCCTTCTATTTTGCACTGAACCATGTGGTCACTGCCCTCCTATTAGCACTTGCTGATACTTTTCCCACCTTTTTCTCCCCTTCACCATATTTCAGACAAACAAAATGATTCTCTCCATTTATCTTTGCTGCTTTTGCTGTTGACTTCTGGATTTCTTCCAGCTCCTTTGCTTCTTGTCTAGTTCTTAGTGACCTAAAACCAAGCTCCCTATGATAGGCTATCTTGCTGGAATTAGCAAGTGACAAACAAGCTGTCCCCTCCCTGTTCCAGACACAGTGCTCTTGCATCTATCACTAAAAATAGCTTTGATTTTATTTCTTGAGAGATAAGAGCACCTCTTATCTAATTTGCTATCTCTCTTAGTCTGTCACTCCAGGGTACTGTGCACATGTGTGTCCCTGTGTATCTAATGCTTTCCAAGTTTCTTTCATTCACAAAACCTCTCTGTTTCAAATCAGCACTGCCATTGCTGCCTGGTTTCCAATTTCTCAATTCTATTTTTTTTAACCCTTACCTTCCATTTTAGAATCAATACTGCATATTGGTTCCAAGGCAGAAGACCGGTAAGGGCTAGGCAATAGGGTTAGGTGACTTGCCCAGGGTCACACAGCTAGGAAGTGTCTGAGACCAGATTTGAACCCAGAATCTCTTGTCTTTAGGCCTACCCAGCTGTTCCCCATTTTAGTAATTTTCTGAGAAGTGAAGTCGATTCTTCCCATTAAATCCTTTATATAGAAACTATATTTATGTATGGAATATGAGGAACTGAAACAATTATCAGAATAATTTAGACTTCTGTCCTTGCTTCAAACACCCAGATAATTCAGGCTAGCATCTATGGGAAGACTCGACTTACCTTGAACTAGTTCAGTAATGGTCTCGCTTCCCTGCTTCATATGGCTTCCTGACAGCAGTTATGGAAACACATCATAAAGAAAGATTTTAATCATCATAATGAAAGTTTTTTAAAAGTACAATTAATCTTGAGAAGTGATCAGCATTTACATGGGCATGAACATAAATATGAACATAATTTTGGGGTATTTATGTATTTAAGTAACTATATATGGAATATGTTGTCATGCTTCCTGGAATGTTGATTCCTAGAAGTCAGTGAGGGAATTCTGTTGGGAAATTGACACAGTGCTATCATGTTGAGGACATGCAATAAATAGGAAACAAGACATTCCATCCTCCTTTACATCACATGTTACGTTACAGCAACATTAAGGGCAAACAGGAGGTTTGAGGGTGCTTTATTTTGTCTGGGGGAAAAAAAAACACATGTGGAATTTTTAATTTAATGCTAAGACCCAGAGAGGTTCAGATGGCCAGTGTAGCTTCTCCTTGAATGGAAATTTATCAACTCACAGAAGGTGAAGGGCTTTCAGGTCCACTTGAACCTGAACAAGATCCCCACTCCAGCCAAGACTCCTGGCAAGTAGTCATCCAGCTTTCCTTGAAATTCATCAGTGACTGGGTGAAGGGTAAAGATGGACACTCTTTAATAAAGCAGACTAAGCTGCTTTTGGATAGTTCAAGGTTTTAGGAAATCTTTCCTAAGCCAAATTTGCTTCTTTGTCACTTCTATCCTGTTTTCTTAATTCCATCTTCTGCTGCCAAGAAAAAAAATAGTCTAAGCTCTCTAGCCTTTTACATAATTACAGAACATCAAACAGTCCATTTGACTCAATCAACCAATCAAAAGTTTTAACTGGATTTGAAAAAAAATGCTTAATTTGAGAGGAGTTAAAGTGCTTTGGTCATTGGACAAATATGGATACGGGAAACATTGTATGACTGACTGAAAAAATCAGACACATCTTCTGGCCTAGGAATAAAAGAAGACAGTGCAGAATCAGTTCAGTAGAAGGTCAGTCTAATGGTGAAGGAGCTCTTGTCAAGCTCCGAAAAAGGAATCTCTTGGGGCTCATGAGAGACTCTCTGTCTCTCTCTGTCTCTGTCTCTGTCTCTCTCTCTTGTTCTCTCTCATCTTCTCCCCTGCCCTGCCCTGTCTTACCTCCCCTCCCTTCATCCCAGATGACCACACGCTTCTTGGAAGATTCAGAGGTCTCATCAAAGTCTCTGTGGCTGTGACAGGTAGGACTGGAAGTGGTTGTGACACAGGAAGCACGTGAACACCTGTATGGATAAACAGCCGCCTGAAGAAAGCAGTACCTTCAGGATCATGACTCCTTACAAGGGAAAGAAGTTCAGTCTGTGGACTCTACCAAAGCACTGGCCCTTAGAATCTAGACGAGAGCTACACGTAAAGGAGAACCTCATAAGAACTCTATGAAGTGGGGGGAAAGGCCTCCTGGGGACCAGGAATTGTGAGTTTAGCCCCTGGCCCCATTTATTCTCCACATGCATTTTTCTTAGCTTTTGGAATTTTGGAGCCCACTGTGTCTAGAAACCTTGGGTGGATAAAAAGAGAGTGAATCCATATTGGAGAGAATTGCTTTTCATACCAACTGTCCTCACTGTTCCTTCTGCATGAAATAGCTTTCGAAAAACTAATTAAAACTGGCTGGCCCTGATCATGGGAAGCATATTGGAGTTTGTATGACTCATGAATGACAGTACTAGAAACTAGGAGTCTCTTAGAGTTACTCCTAGAAACATGAAGGGAGGAGTCAGTCACACTCTGGGGATCTGGCTCAAGAATTTGAGTTCCTGTGTGCAGGAGTAGACTCCAGAAGGTATTTCAGTTTTGTTATTTAATTGTTTGCCAGTCATGTCAACTCTTTGTGACACCATTTGGCATTTTCTTGGCAAAAATATGAGTGGTTTGCCTGTTCTTTCTTCAGCTCATTTGACAGATTTAGGAAACTGAGGCAAACAGGGTTAAGTGATTTGCTTAGGGACATATAGCCAGTAAGTGCCTGAGGCCAGATTTGAACTCAGGTATTCCTGGTTCCAGACTTGGAGTTCTATCCATTGTGCCAGCTAGCTGTACTACTTGAATAGAAAGAGTTAAAAAAAAAATATATATATATATATATTTTTTTTAACTCTTACCCCCTGTCTTAGTATCAATTCAAAGACAGAAGAACCTCAAGGGCTAGGCAATCAGGGTTAAGTGACTTGCCCAGGGTCACATAGCAAGGAAGTGCCCAAGACCAGATTTGAACCCAGTTCCTCCTGACTTCAGGCCTGACTCTCTAACCACTATACTACCTAGATGCCCCCAAAAGAGTAAAATTAGTCTGTGGCCTTGACTTCCTAGTTTCTGGGCTCATATAAACCAGGCACAGTGTTGGGAGCTATCCCAAAAGATCATCAACTCTTTGCTCCATGTTGTCTACTACATGTAGTTTATTCTATGAAATTTCAGAATATGATTGTCTCAGCCTTTACACATGTGACTAATAGGCAGTCTAGCTGCTAAATGAATGCTCTGGGTGACAACTGCATGTATCAAGACAACTTTAATTTTGTTCCAAAGAATATACAAAAGACTTAGAGGAGCAGAAATATTAGGCTCTCATGGCCTTAAAATCAATACAAGTCTTTTCCTTGTCCAACAGATTTTGCTTTTTCTTCTACTCAAGACCATTCCATGGTTTGGATTCCTTGGAGAAGGGAACTAAACTGAATATTTGGGCAACTTCCTGACATTCTGGTGAGCCCCCTTCTTTCTACAGGTCCTTCCATCCTTTAACACTCAATTTTAATGTGACCCTTTGGTTTGGACATCCCTCCAAAAGGGAAACTCATTTTTAGGTTTGCTATAGGCAGATCTGACATCTTGGTGAAATCCTTTTTAATTCATTAGAGCCCACATTGGTTTATAGACTCTTCATAGAAGGGAAACACACTTGGGACAAAGGTTATATAATATTAGAGCTTCCCACCAGATCTTCATTATCTGAATAACTTGCAGTCAAAGTGGAATACAATGTCCAGGTTTTTTGCTTTTCCATATGGTGACTCTGGTCTCTTGTTTCTAAGTTCCTTTCAGTACCGCGGCAATTATTTATTCTTTTTACCTCCCTTAACCTTTATTTTCTATCTAGAATTGGTTCCAAGGGAGAAGAGCAGTAAGGGCTAGACAGTTGGGGTTAAATGACTTTTCCAGGGTCACATGGTTTACGTCAAATTTGAAACTGAGACCTCCGAACTCTAGGCCTGTTGCTCTGTCCAATGAGCCACACAGCTGCCCTCAAAATCCTTTATTCTTTCCAAGTGACACACTGCACAGAAAATTCCCCTTCTCACAATAGAAAGCCAGATTCCAGAACTCTCAAATTTGGCATTACCAACCTCAAGACTAACGATGCCCAGGAAATCTCACTTCTTTAGCTAAAAGGTATGGATCAGAAATCTTCCTCTTTTCGAATTGGGAAGAGTATTCTCCAAGTATTCTCCCTGCTTCTTAGTCAACAACTCTTGATGTTGGGGACTGAGAAATTCTTCACCCTCCCAAGGTGAAAGTGGTCTTTTGTGTGCTTTCAGGAACCCTCTGATAGAAAGGAATATGGGGGGAAAGGCAATGGGAATCTGTCAGCTCCCATTTCTCAACCAGAACGAAGCACCAAACCCTCCCAGAAGATAAGATTTACCAATTAATCTTGGGGAAAATCCCATTAGTGAAAATTCTACTTAAGAGATATTAAAGGACAGCTTTCATAGTCACTGTGACTTTATCAGGAAATATTTTTCTTCACTGTAACAATTTGTGACATTATATATATTTATACATATATATTTATTTATTTATACATTTATACATATATAAACATGTATGTATGCATTCATATCTCTCTCTATCTATCCATCCATCCATCCATCTATCTATCTATCTATCTATCTATCTATCTATCTATCCATCTATCTATCTATCTATCTATCTATCCATCCATCCATCTATCTATCTATCTATCTATCTATCCATCTTATCTCCATCTGTCTGTCTATCTATCTATCTATCTATCTATCTATCTATCTATCTATCTATCTACCCATCCATCTATCTGTCTATCTATCTATCTATCTATCTATCTATCTATCCATCTATCTATCTATCTATCTATCTATCTATCTATCTATCTATCTATCTATCCATCCATCCATCCATCCATCTATCTATCTATCTATCTATCTATCTATCTATCTATCTATCTATCTATCCATCTTATCTCTATCTATCTATCTATCTATCTATCTATCTATCTATCTATCTACCCATCCATCTATCTGTCCATCTATCTATCTATCTATCTATCTATCTATCTATCTATCTATCTATCATCTATCTATCTATGTATCTATCTATGTGTCTATGTATGTATGTATGTATGTATGTATGTATGTATGTATGTATGTTTGTATGTATCTATCCTCATTGCCTATTTGTAAGGTAAAAGGATAGCAAGGAAACTCTGAGAAACAAAGGTCCAGGAATGTGTGTTGTCTTCCTCTTGACCATTGTAGGCTAAGTACCATGGGGCATTTCCATCAGACATGCTGCTAAAACCTCCATGTATTGTCTCTCCCAATTAGAGCAGAGCTTCTCGGGAGTAAGTAGGAACTGCCTTGCTTTTCTCTCTGTATATCTGTACTTTTATATATTGTAAGACTTAGTAAATATTTTAAAACTGAGTAATCCATATAATGTACTGAAGAAAGAGAATTATTTTGGAAAGACACAATTAATGGGCATATCAAGAGGAATTCTCTTCCTATAAAACTGAAGATGATTATAGTAGTAAGAAAGGGAGAGAGATAATATTGTTTATGCTTGAAACTCACTGTTAGTGTGTGATCAATGAGTCTCCACTTGATAGTAAATTGGTCGAGTGCAGCAAGATCTGTAGCTTGACCACCATTTTCCCTGTATCTTAGTTCCATATGTTTCCTCCTGGGTCAAGGCCACTGATTCTGGACCAGGGTAGAGAACTCTTTTTATTCACATATGCAGTAGAGAAGGATTCCTTTGTATTCTGCTGCTTATCTGTCTGTATTCATATGGGCACAGAGGGATCTAGAGGCACCCCAAAGAGGGTCAATTTACCATGGATTGGCAGTGAATGTTGGGAATGGACTCTTGCTTAGACTATGGATGGATGACTGGTAATATTTTCAGAGGTCCTCCCTTCCTGGTGCTCCAGGGAAGAAGGAACCTGGGAAGTTATATCTCATGCCATCTCTACTCTAAAGTCAAGATTCATAGTTTTGTACTTACCTGGTCATCCTGGGGAAAAAAAGTCTCTGAGAACTGATTTATAATAACTAATCTCACAAAAATTGATTCATACATTTGAACACCAATTTATTAATTTGCAGTGAGAAATAAAATGATCGGAGCAAAATATTAATGTGAGTTGGTCAGGGCACCTTTTTTGCTAAGTAATAATAAAAATACCATTTATAACATCTTGAAAGGAAGCATGGTGTGATGGACTTGGAGCTGGCTTCAGGGTCAAATATTGCCTCTGTTATGTCTTGTCTGGGTGACCCTGGGCAAGTAAGTGAACCTCTCAGTGCCCCAGCTAGTTCTCTAAGACTTGTAAAGATTAAAATTTAGGGGAGTCTGAGGCAGGTAGAAATTAGTTTCTCTCTGCAAGGAGTATTATATTTTTAGAGGTTTATTAGAGATTTAGGATTAAAGAAAATACAGGATAAGAAAAAACACGTGCCTAGGCCGGAGGCCTAGACAAGATAACCTCACATCATGGAAGAGACGCCTCTGCTCCAAAAGGGAAGTCCAAAAAGAGAGAGCCACAAAAGCCTTTGCAATCAGCTTAAATCCCTTCTCCATCTTGCCCACCTCAGAATTCCATGAGATTACAGAGCATTCTGGGGAAGTGGAGCAAAGGTTTGTGGGTATTGAAGTCCAGAGTTCGAGTCTATTTTTTACAGACTGTACATTGCAGAATAGTTGCTGATCTACTTTGGCAAAGGGAACTTCCTCTCTAGTTTCCCTTCTTTCCTCCTACACTGATGAATTCACAGGTCTGGTAAAGGAAAAGTAGAATTTTATGGTTTTTAACAACTTTTTTTTCACAACTTTTTGGGAAAGAAATGTTTTTCTAGTATATAGTATAGCTAGTAAAAGGGCTAGGCAATGAGTGCCTGGTCTGGAGTCAGGAGGATTCATCTTCTGAAATTCAAATCTGGCCTCAAATACTTATTAGCTATGTGGCCCTGGGCAAGTCATTTAACCCTGTTTACCTCAGTTCCTCATCTATAAAATGAACTGGAGAATGAAATGGCAAACTATTTGCTATGAAAACCCCAAATGGGGCCACAAAAGGTGGAACATATGAAATGGTTGAACAACCACAAATCAGGGATTTGGGTTTATTCAATGAATACTTTAAAAGCTTTGATTTCCTGTTAGGCAAAGCATCATCATTCTAGGAAGCTGCTCCCTTGTACAGATTGGGAACTTTTACCAGAATGGGGTTTTGTCAGGGCTCACTGAGATAATGAATATAAAGCAAACCTGTTGCAAACCTTAAAGTGCTATGTAATGCCAGTTACTATTATTATTGCTATTATTGTCCTCCCGTGTTGGTTTTCTGAGCTTTCTATTGCATTTCTGCAGAGCATAAGCAATGTTTTTTTTTTTAAACCCTTACCTTCCGTCTTGGAGTTAATACTATGTATTGGCTCCAAGGCAGAAGAGTGGTGAGGGCTAGGCAATGGGGGTGAAGTGACTTGCCCAGGGTCACACAGCTGGGAAGTGTCTGAGGCCAGATTTGAACCTAGGGCTAGATTTGAACCTAGGACCTCATGTCTCTAGGGCTGGCTCTTAATCCACTGAGCTACCCAACTGCTCCTTAAGCAATGTTAATAAAGCAAGGAAGCAGCTCAGTGGCTCAATAAGTTGAGAGCCAGGTGTGGAGATGGGAGATTGTTTCATTCTTTGTCTTTGTATCCTCAGTATCTGTCACATAGCAGGTGCTTAATAAATGTTTGTTGACTGATATAAAACATAACTGCTACAATAGGTCCAGTTCACCTAGGACTTGGCAGAGTGATTTCTGGGACTCTCTTTTGGGACAAGACCAGGTTGGAAAGCAAATAAAGGTAATAGATACGTGGGAATGTGACTTTAAGCCTCAACGCCTCAATAGAGGGAGCAAGGATGGGCTGATGCTTAGTCCTGTGAGCTGGAGGCTAGGTCATAGCCAAAATTAGGGCAAAGGAAGGGTCAGAAGATGGGATAGGATGAAGAAAGAGAAGGCACCCTTCCCTGTGTGTGTGTAATGGGAGTAGAAGTGGGGCTAAACATGGATATCAGGACTGACAGGAGGATTAAAGAGAGAAGTGACCAGTGCATTGGGTCAGAATCAGAGAAGCTTGAGTGAGTGTCAAGGCAGGGGCTCGACCTCCATGAAATGTCACTTTGTATAGGAGGGTTTAGGGTTTCTATAGCCATGCTCTGGGAGAAGACAATCTATCTTAATTTTAACACACCTTGGGCTATTGAAAGAACCTCTGGTTACCTTAGAACAATTTTTTATTTCTCTTACTCTGGAAAATCTAATTCAGACAGAGAACAATCTTGGAGTCAGGATGGACATGTCATCTCTATGACGTAGACCATTACTTTTTCTTTTCCTCTTTACCTGGATGGGAGCACTGTTTGGTAATAGGGATATTTGACAATGACAGTGTTAAGCTGAAATTTTGGCTTATCACTACTTATACTGCATTTATTTTAAATAAAGAGAGAGAGAAAAAACTTTCTGGATCTTTTTCCTTCCACCATGAGGACCAAGAGATGAACCAAAGGTCAGACTATGTTGTATATATTCTTTGACTTCCTTGTGATAGTGTTTTCTAATGAGGAAAAGACTGCTGATCTGCCTGACATCCCCCTTTTAAAAATATTTATTTATTTGTCAGATGAACATACCCAATTAACTTCCTCCCTCCCATTAGAGAAAGCACCATTTAACAAAAAAGATATATGTATATATAAAACTATGTTTTATTTATCTGTTTTTTTTCCCTCTGGAGATGGACATATACAAGTCATTCTTCAACAATATTTCTGTTGCTGTACATAATGCTCTCTTAGTTATGCTTGTTCCAGTCTTCATAATTTCATGTTTGTCTTTTCAATATGGAGAGGATAGACCAGTTTGTGCACAGAACAGCATAGGAAGGCAGCCTAGCATCAATTTCTGTTCCATTTTTAAAAGTTGAGTAGGCAATTTATAGAAGTAGAAATAGCTCCTAATGGGAATAAATTGGGGGATAGCTAAATAAATAATTAAATTATTTTTATATTATATATGTATATATATAAAATATAAAAAATTAAAAGATAATTAAAAAATTAATTAAAATAAATAAATAAATGCATGGATACAATGTGTATGGTCCATGACAGATGGATCTTTGCTAGCATCTCCTGTATTCTCTTCTATTTTCTCAAGTTATTTCTATGTTAGAAATTGAGAGACCTTTGCAGTCAATGATCATGGGACTCTGACATCAACCTGTTAAAATCAGCATCAGTGTAAACATTTACTTTGCAAAGAATACTAATGATTCTTTCTCCTAATCATCCCAGGTTGAAATAATTTCTTCTTCCACTGAATTCTCAGAAGGCTTTATTAGATTGTAAGGTCCTCGAGAGTCAGTACTCATTTCTTTTTTAATTTTAATATCTCATTTTAGTGTAGAGCATAGTGCTTTACATATAGGAGGTACTCAATAGTTGTTGAATGAATGAAGCCACCTTAGCAGGTTCTAGAACAGCATTGGTGAAGGTTTTCAAGTTTGTGTGCCCAGACTGCAATTTCAAGCTGTCTGTGAGTACCTGTCCCCCCACCCCCCCACCCCCATTATCCCAGAGAGTAGAGGGAGGAAGTGCTCACTTTGGATGGCTGGACAGATGGGCAGGATATGAAAAAAATGTGCTTGGATGCTGGGAAGTGGGGGAACGGAGCAGCTCCCTGAGTGACAGCTCTGCATGTGTGCCAGTGCTTCACCAATGCTGCTCTAGAAATGGCCAAATATACTTCTTTTCAATGCTATTTTTTCTAAAAAAATTTTAAAACAGATTTGAGCAGCATATGCTTGTTTTAAATGTTTGCATTTTATATCAGCAGTTTCCTTGTGGAATATGGAAAGGTATATGATCACATTGGAATCTTGTTTTCAAATCACACCATTGCATGGGTTACTTCTGAGAAGATGTACTATAAAGCAGCACTGTCAAACTAAAAGAGAAACAGATTTCTGTCCTGTGGGTCACATATTGGCTTAGAAAACTACAAATTAATAACATCTTTGTTGTACTGTATTTTCATTGATTTTGTTAAACGTTTTCCAGTGAGATATTAATTTGGTTTCTCTGTACTTATTGTGGATTGCATCAGACACTATTGCTATAAACCATCAGACTCACTTATGATTAATTATTCTAGTTAGCCTAGGTCAATGATTTTCCTGTCAAGATAATAATTTATTAAGCTTCTACCCCACCTTAGATCTTTGCATTTACTTTATTTTGGGACTTCTTGTTCCATTTCTTCAATTATATCTCAACTCAGACCATTCACTTTCTTAAAGGCTGAGATGAATGAAATGGCTGTCCTTAAAATGAATATATGCCATTTTGGGGGGAGGACATTTTTCTTTTGAGTCCCCCACCCCTTCCTTGTCCTCTCTTTGCTTTTTCAAACTTAGATTCCATTAGATTACAAATTCTTTAAAGAAAGGGACTATCTTTGGCCTCCTTTTATATCCCCAGCATTCAACATCATGCCTGGCATAAAGTGGGTGCTTTTTTTCAATCATTTTTCAGTCATGTACAACTCTTCATGACCTAATTTGGGTTTTTCTTGGCAAGATACTGAAGCGGTTTGCCATTTTCTTCTTCAGCTCATTTTACAGATGAAGAAACTGAGGCAAACAGGATTAAGTGACTTGGCCAGGGTCACATAGCTAATACGTATCTGAGGCTGGATTTGAACTTTGGAAGATTAGTCTTTCTGACTTCAGCCCAGTACTATGTCTTTTATGTCACCAAACTGCCCAGTGGGTGCTTACTAAATATTTATTGATTATTGATCAACTTTTCTATTATTTTATTTTTTACCAATTTCATATAATAACCAATTTCTATGTAAGTTTTCCTAAATTATGTGATCCAAACTTATCTCCCTCTCCCTCTTCCCTTTTCCCTTCCCTTCCTCCTTCCAGTGCTGGCAGGCAATTGGATTTGGGTTATATGTGTGTATATTTCCATATTGCTCATTTTTGTAAGTAATCTTATGAAACCAAAACCCAAAATGAACAAGTAATAAGTCATATGCTTCCATCTGCATTCTGACTCAACAGTTCTTTATCTAGAGATGGAGAGCATTATTTTTGACTTTTTTTTTAAACCCTTACCTTCTATCTTAGAATCACTACTGTGTATTGGTTCCAAGGCAGAAGAGTGGTAAGGGCTAGGCAATGGGGGTTAAGTGACTTGCCCAGGGTCACACAGCTAGAAAGAGTTTGAGGTCAGATTTGAACCCAGGACTTCCCATCTCTAGGCTTGGCTCTCTACCTACTAAGCCACCTAATTGCCCCCTGTTTTTGACTTTTTAAAATAGCATTTGTATAGCAAATTTAGTTGAGTGCAGGATGATACATACAGTGAAAGCGAACTCTTTAGAAGTGAGGGCACCTGGCTTCCTTCAAATTCTGCCTCTACCACTTAATATCTATATGACTTTGGGCAAATCACTTAATGTCTCTGAGCCTCAGTTTCCTTATTTGTAAAATGAGGAAGTTTGGATTCGATAACATGTGAAATCCCTTTTCTGGTTCCGATTCTTAAAGCTTTTGTTTTCTTCTTTTTTCCTTTTATAGATGAAACTTTCTCTGAAGGACTAACGCTGATAGCAGTTGATAAATAAAACACGCTGTACACTCATTCAGCAAAGCTGTCTGCCGACAGAACAGTTTTACAGCTATTAAACATACACGTGTGCGTGCACAAACACATACCCCAAAGCCCCAGTATTCATTGCAAACTTGCTGCCATCTGGCTTCCACTACTTCTTTCTCGGACAGCTTCTTTAAGAGATTCCAACCTCTCTCTGGCTCTCCCATGACACTTAGGGAGACTCTTATGGGAAGAGGGGCAATTTATTTTCTCTGAATGACCGCATTGCTAACTCTGCAGGGCAATTATACAGAGCAAATGTATCTACTTCTGCCACAGGAGGCAGGAGTTCCCTTACTCATCATTAATAATGAACGCCCTTCAGTAAGCGTTTACCATCATTTACCAACTAGAAGGGCACATTCTGTGGGATCACCCCAGGCGACTGAGAAATGGTACAACCAGGGATTCTGAGCTGAGCCAGGAAGGCAGCTCATGTTGCCTGACCCCTGCGCCTTCGTTCTGCAGGCGGCTGCACCCAGCAGAAGAGCTGACCTATTGGCTCTCTGTTCTGAAATATATAATCAAAAAGAAGTAGCCTGGCCTTTTCTATATGGGAATTCCATTCCTTGCTTTCCTGGCAGCCATATGATTGGAAATAGTGTGAAATAAAAAGAAGGAAGGAAGCAAGAGCCGGGAAGTATCCCATTGATCTACTTACGTACAATGACGGGGGAAGGAGGGTCAGTAAAATCACCCTTCTCCAAGAACTCCTCCCATCTCTCCCCTTGCTGATTTTAAACTCTTTAGCTCCTTGGCCACTTCTACTATTCTCTGATGGCTCCAGTTCCCTCCTATGCTTTGACGGGGAATGTGGGCTTCAGAGTGGCTGGGCCAGAGCCTTCTTATGTAGTCTTATAATGCGTAAAATCCTTGGAAAGGTGCTGACACTTTAATGACTCTTAATGATACAGTGCATTATGATGTCAAGCTTAGTTCTGTAGTCAAAGGTTTTTGGAAATCAAAGGGATCTGGTGTCTTGGCCATACCACACACAGGAAGTGTAATTGGAAGTGAGTGGAGAATGGGACACCCATTATGCAACATGTTCATACTCAAGGCACCTTTGAACATTCACTAATTAATTTTCAACACCCTGGCTGAGAAGGTGAATAGAATTCCTAGTTCACACATGGTGGACTGGAGGCAAAGAAGTTGCAAAATTCAAAGGCAGACTATAGAGATGGTGCTTGTGGTGTATTCTTTCTGGAGAATATCAGAATGGTTCAATAAAAATCCTTAGTAATAATCAATCAGAATTTAATGGCGGATGGAATGTTGAACTTAGAGTCAGGAAGACCCAAGTTCAAATCCTGCCTTAGGTATCTAGTAGCTGTGTGACTCTAGACAAGTCATTTAACCTATGTACCTCAGTTTCCCCAATTGAAAAATGAGAATATCACCTATCTCCCAGGGTTTTTGTGAGGCTCAAGTGAGACAGCATAAGAGTAATGTAAATCTTGAAACTTTATATAAATTTATTATAATTTTTATCTTTTAATATCTGAGTTTTAAAAGTTCCTAATTCTTAAGACAAGTAGCTTTGTATTCTTTTGCTTCAAACTTCAGCAACAGATTAAATAATTATTGGTTGCAATGTGCAGGACATTCTACTATATGCTATGGAGACAAAAATGAATAAGATATGCTTTGCTATTCTCAAGGAAACTATATTTTAGTGAAAGATATGGGGCAGGAAAACAGTATAGGACAAATTCAGTGTGGTGAGTGCCTAAGGAATGTTACTAATAAAGTGCATTTAGGGCTCTGAAGAAAGAGGCAGTAGGGATGAGAGAAAGTTCCATGGAAGATGCCACATGGAAGATGAAATGGACTCTGAAAGATGGGTAACATTTCAATAGGTGGTTGACATTTGGGAAGAGATAGGGACTGAAGATTCTAGAAGGGATAGGAAGTGTGGGCAAAGGCACAGAGTTCGAAAATGCAAGAAAACAGGATATACCAAGTACTCTGGTTTGGATGGAAGATATGGTAGAGAGAGGTAAGTGATATGGTTAAAGATTGAAAGAGGAGTTGGAGACAGATCACGTAAGCCTTAAATATCAGATTAGGGTTTGGAATTTATTCTGTAGGATTTGGGGAGCTAGTGTCAGTTTTTGAGCAGTGGATTGGCATGTTCAGATTACTTTACCAGCAATGTGCAGACTATCTTGGAGTGACGAGAGAATGGAGATCAATTAGAAAGTTATGAAAGTAATCTAGGGGAAGACAATATAGGCCCAAATTAGCTCCCATAGTACTTCAATTGTCTCTTCTTATAAAGTATCAGTTTGAACTGGGCACTCCACAAATATCACATGTAGCAAGCATTATCATTCCTAATTTTGTAGATTGGGAAAGTGAGGGACTGTCTGCCTTCTTCAGTATATACAATGGCAAACTTCTCTGCAAATCCCACCCCTTATCTAAGAGTAATTCTTTTGGGTAATACTGGTATTTTGAGCCAAGATTAGACTTTTTAACCCCTATTTCTTTGAAATTTAAGGCCAAGTCCAAGAAAAACAATTGTGAAGAAGATCAAGTTTGGTTTTCTTTCACATTTCTGTTTTGTTAAACTTCTCTGGCCTCTGTTGCCTCTCAGGTGTTCAGATATATCCATTAAAACTTGCTTCAGAAAAGGAAATGATAAACTTAACAGTTTATCACTGATAATCAGGGGCTAAAGATAAAGAACTGATAAATTTATCAGTTTATTATGGATAAAACTTATATGTGTATCACTGACTAAGGACCAGCACTTTAACAGGGGACAAAGGAATATTTAATTGTTAAATTGAATTAAAATTCAAGAAGATCTGGGGCAGCTAGTTAGCTCAGAGAGACAGGTCTAGAGACAGGAGGGCCAGGATTCATATCTGGCCTCAGATATTTCCATGGTGCGTGAGTGATCTTGGGCAAGTTACTTAACTACCATTGTCTGTCCCTTATCACTCTTCTGCCTTGGAACCAATTCTTAGTATTGATTCTAAGACAGAAGGTAAGAGTTAAAAAAAAAGAAAGAATTCAAAATCACTTGACAGGCTAGAACAATGGGACAGATTTTTAAAAAAGATGAAAAAAATGAAAACTCTTTTGCATGGAGTGCAAAACATCAACTACATCAGTAAAAGATGGAAGAGGCATGGAAGAAACAACAGCACTTCTGAAAAATGTCTAGGTAGAGGGGGTTTAATGAACTGCAAATTCAATGAGTCAATAAAGTGATATGGCAGCCAAGACAGCTAATGTCAGAAATGTGCTAGATCTAGTTTGAACCAGCTTATTAGAGCCAATTGTTAAATTTTCCATGTGAACGTTTACATTTCTGAAATGAACAAATGCCAAATTTGCAAATATTGACGTGATTTTCTAGATTTAAGAAAATGATGGTAAAATGCTAATATTATAGATTAAACTTTAAAAGTTTCCCACAGTTTTTTTTTCCTCTCAGAAAGTTGGTTATTAAACATTTATTGGTGGACCTTTGGTTAATACAATCTTAGACTGATACTTGTGTCCAGGAATGGAGAAGTATTAGTTCTTTTGTGCTTTGCTTTGGTCAGACAGCATCTGGAGTAGTATGCTTGGTTTCCAGCACTATAGCTAGGTGGCATAGTAAATAGAACTCTGAGGCTGCAGCGGAAGACCTGAGTTCAAATCCAGCCACAGGCACTTACTAGCTAGCTATATGATCCTGGACAAATCATTGAATGCTATTTGCCTCAGTTTTCTCAACTGTCCATTTAGCTGGAAAAAGAAAGAGCAAACCATTCCAACATCTTTGCCAAGAAAACTACAGAAGGGGTCAAGAAGAATCAGACATGACTGAAACACTGAATAACAACAACATTGCCTACAGAATAGGGTGCCATGGACTGCAGGGAATGCAAAATTTAGATAAGAACTTTTGGTTGCACGAGACTGGATTCTGTTTTACTATCATTGAGGACTCTCAATATAGAATATTCTATAGTAGGCTCCTCTGAGTCTCAACATGGATTCTTTTCAAGAAGACTGCAATCTTCTCATAGAATTCTAAACTTTCTCCAAAGAGTCACTTCAAGAAACTTACCCTCATTCCCCACTGACAGCTATCAAAGTATGCATTGGCTATATTTTTGAATTTCCTTTTCTATGTATGTATTGTTGTATCTTCCCAGGAGAGTGCAAGATTTTTATTATTTATTTAAAAGTCCTTACCTTCTGTCTTAGAGTCAATACTATGTATTGGTTCCAAGGCAGAACAGTGGTTAGGGCCAGGCAATGGGGGTGAAGTGACTTGCCCAGGGTCACACAGCTAGGAAGGAACTGGGGTCAGATTTGAACCTAGGACTTCCTGCTTCTAGGCCTGACTCTCAATCTACTGAGCCACCCAGCTGCCCCCAAGTGAAAGCTTTTAAAAAGCAGGATTGTTTTATTTTGGTCTTTGTACCTCCCCCAACTAGCATGGTCTCTGGCAAATAGAAGGTGATTAATAAATGCTTGCTACAAATCAATGTTTATTGAATAATCAAATAAGGGGCTGATGAGTCTGGCATGTGAAGTGCAAATGGGTTGAATAAATCTGTTGAAATAGGTCAGAGGTGCTAAGACTCTCCAATATCTCCATATCAGGGGGATAAATCCAAACTCTCAGGCAAATGAATAATTAACCCAAGGCCAATTGCATATCCCAAATCATTAATGAAAATTGATGCTCTTGCGTTGGGCTGCTTTTCTCTGTGGCATTTCGATGCTGTTTTCAGCATCAACCAGGATTCAGAGAATGTTGATTCATCTCCCCACAGTCCCTTCCTTTCCCTGAATGAGGGGATCCTAATGCTTTTTAATTTGCAAAGTTTGGGCTGGCTTGCCTTTTGAGTGGGGAAGAGGTGAAGACTGCATCATGATAATTCTGTAAGACAGGGGGATTCAACATAGAACATCAAATTAACACATGGTGAATAATGGGTCACTTAGGGAAGAGTCAGGAGGGAGTACAACAGAGAGCAGCTCTTCAGGCCGACGTATAATCCCTGCCAACTGACTTCATGGATTGTAATGGAGCAGGGTGGGAAATCTGCTTTGCTGGCAGCTGGTTAAATGCCTTTCCAGTAACATGGTGGAAATGGATTATATATAAATACAGTCACGTGCAATGATAAAGGGAATTTGGACAGAAGGCACAAACCACCAGGACGCCAAGGGGCTTCCCAATGGTTCCTGTGAATGCTATATTTCTGAAAGGAAAAAACTCCGTGGCTCAAGTCCCCAACGAGGAGAACACTATTTGAATTGCATTCCATTTTTAACCAGATGCCCTGGATGCCCCAGAAAGCAAATGCAAATCTATACAGGCATCAAGATAATTGCAAAAACTACTGTACATTAAACTTGCAGATCCTTATAAAGACTTACTGGAAGAGTCAGGGATGGTTCCAGTGTACAAAGGTATTCACTGGAACTGAAGCTAGGACTTTTGAACCCAGGGCAAAGACCACAAATTGTGCCTAGAGCATATGACATGCAGGACAGCATCAACTGGAAATTATCCATCTTTGTGTGTGTGTGTGTGTGTGTGTGTGTATAAAATAGAGCTCCATTGTCAGGTGATTGCTGGGGAAGCCACTCTGCTTGTAGGGGTAGGATAATATAGAATAGAATAGAGTGAGAAGAATTCCATCTGTCATTTGGTGGTTTCCTATCTTAACTAATTACTTTTGTTTGCTAGGTACTGAGTTCTGTTGTTTTTTTTTTTTTAACTCTGCTTAAGGATGCTAAACGTTGTGTTTGGCCTCTAAATTTCATGCCCTCTAAAATCAGGACTCTCAGACAAAGCCCTGATCACACCATCTTGGTTCTGATTCTGTTCTTTAGTATGGAACATAGAAGGCGAGCTACAAACTTTGGCATTTTTCACAATCAGATTTACTTCCAGCTCCGACTCTTTTCATCATCCAAGGAGGAAATATGGATCCTTCTGTAGCTGGGACAGATTGTACACATTGCAAATGAGATGGGGCAGAATGACAAAAGAAGGTGGCAAAATGGCATGCCCATGGTCTCTCCTAATATTTCTTTCTTCTTTCTGCATTGTAGGCTCTGAGACTCCTTAGGGTACTAGGTGGAAGAGTAGCTAGAGCAGTGGGTCTGGAGACAAGAAGATCTGAATTTCAAATTTAGACTCCAGATGGCATGGGCATTGTACCCCCAGAAACTCAGGCAAACTATTATCAGGGAAATGCCTTGGCTCCCTAACAGCCTTGTGACTCCTAACCCAAAACATCTGATAACTCCTATAAGACCCTGAGAGGATTATGCTCCTTGGATTGTCCTTCAGATTTCAGATCCACAGAGAGATCCACCTCCAGGCTACACCTCCACACCATCAGGCTGTATCTTGGACCTCCATCTGTCCTCTAAACTAAGGGTCACCCCCTATGTCTCCAGGCAGACCCAGTCAGATGACCAAACCCCCACTGAATGCCTGAGTGTTTACCACTCTAGAGTAACCATGGCATCATGTCTACACTGTTGTAAAGAGTATAAAATCCCTAGAATTGATGTTGTCGCGGGGACAGCTTTTCCATCCATACTGTCCTCCCAAGGAATGGCTCCCTATCTTGCTGTTCCACCTTGCTATCCTCCTGGCCATTCTCAACATTACTTTCTAATTTAATAACTTTCTCTTTTTATTTTTAAGCTAAGTTTTGGAGTCTTGCATTCTTGCAAAAGGTACCCTTCCTGAACCTGGGGGGTTCAGCTTCAGGACCCCACAACACAGACACTTCATATCTGCATGACCTTGGGCAAATCACTTAAATGATGTTTGCCTCAGTTTCCTCATCTGTAAAATGGAGATTATACTAGCACATACCACCCCCTACCCCAGCTCCCAAGATTGCTGTAAGGATCAAATGAGATAATATTTGAAAAGAGCTTGGCACAGCATCTAGCACATTGTTGTTATTAAATCATGTCCTACTCTTTGTGATCCCATTTGGGGTTTTCTTGGCAAACATACTGGGGGGGTGTGTGCCATTTCCTTCTCCAGCTCATTTGACAAATGATAAAACTAAGACCAACAGGGTTAAGTGAATTGCCCAGGGTCACACAGCTGGTTTGCCATTTCCTTCTCTAGCTCGTTTTACAGAAGAGGAAACCAAGGCAATTAGGGTTAAATGACTTGCCCAGAGTCACTCAGCTAGGAAGTATCTGAGGCTGAATTTGAACTCAGGAAGATGAGTCTTCCTGATTCTATGGCCAGTGCTCTATCCACATAGCCAGGGACACAGCAAACACTGTATAAAATGTAAGTTAAGATGAAAATGTTACGGATACTTTCAAAATAAATATCTTTGCCACATTACAGAAGAAACAAAGTCAAACGCATACCAAAAAGCTCAGTCCTTTTCTTTCTTTCCTTTTACATGTCCTGCTTATTTCACTCTTGTCTAAGAAAAAAAAAAACCCAGCAAACTAAAACCACATGCAAAGGGCACCAGGCTCCTGAGAGCCTTCTTTTCATTAAACTTCTCTGGAACCTGGGCTCAATCTCCACACAGTTTATAACCAGGGTCTCAGTGACTAAAAAGAAAAGGAATGGAAAGAATGATCACATATACATTAGTTGCAACTGTGAAAACTGAACCAGGCAATTTTGAACAACAATCGCTACTTTGTAATGCGCCAATGAGGAAGGAGACACCCTGGGCATTAGCAAGTAGCAGGTGCACAGGTTCAGCAGGAAGTAACATCAAAGAAGTGTGCTTAATGCCTTGAAGGTTGACAAAAGCAATGGTGTAAAAGAGATGGCAGCTTTGGGGATGAAATGGCTCCCAGAGGGCAGGATGCAGATTACTCTTTGAGGGCAGGGATTGTTTCTTTTTGTCTTTGTTTCCCTGGCACTTCACACCATTCCTTCCACATATTAGAAACCTAATAAAGGCTTATTGAATTAAATTAAATCAATGCTTAGGGGACAGCTATGTGGCTCAGTGAATTGAGAGCCAGGCCTACAGATGGGAGGTCTTGAGTTCAAATGTGACCTCAGATACTTCCCAGTTGTGTGACCCTGTGCAAGTCACTTAACCCCCATTGCCCAACCCTTATTGTTCTTCTGCCTCAAAACCCATACACAGTATTGATTCTAATATGGAAAGTAAGGGCTTAAAAAAACAATTCAATGATAAAGATGTTTTATTTCCCCAATTACATGCAATAATTTTTGACATATATTTTCCAAAACAATAAGATCCAAACCATCTGCCTCTTTCCCTTTACTTCCACCAGAAGGTATGAGTTTAAAAAAATGATGTACTTCTTAAATAGCAAATCTATAATGTGGATAAAAGTATTCATAGCAATTATATGTTATTGTGTCATGCATTAGGTCTTTGTCAATGTGTGTTTATGAGCCTTCTGTATTTTAAGCATTAAAATTGTAGGAAAAAATCTCTCTCCTATATTTGATTTATGTCGTGGATTGAGTAATTTGCTACTCCCCCTTTGGTAGGCTCTACATTTGAGCCAAACCATCAAGAAGGTTAAAGGCAGAGAAAAGGACATTCATTGGTAATTTTGGAGAGGCCAGTTTTAGTTGAGTGATGAGATCAGGCACTGGATTACAAGAAGGTGGAAAAAATGAGTGAGAGGAGCGAAAGTGGAGGCAGGGAGCAGAAACCACTTTTTTTAACAGGCATTTGTTTGAGAAAGAGAGAAGAGCTCTAATAGAATTGTTTAAAGAGATGATAGGACGAGAGCTGGAGAAGGAAATGGCAAACTACTCCAACATCTTTGCCAAGAAAACCCCAGGACAGTAATGGTGTGCTATGATCCAAGGAGGCTCTTAGAATCAGACATGAATCAACCATCCGACAATAGGGACTAGAGCATTGGGGTCAATTTCATATAGAAACAAATCACAGAAAACTGCATTTTTTATTTAGTTTGTTAAACATTTCTCAGTTACAGTGGGAGTTTTGTGGGCTTCTGTGGCCTCAAGTCTGATATCTCTGGTCTACAAGTATTACATTTCAAATTATCAATATATCTATCTTCTAGCTATCCATAAGATTCTAGAGTGGGAAAGGGATTCAGAAGGTATTTAGTTCAACCTCCTAATTTTACTTATGAGGAAAATGAGGCCCAGGAAAGTTATGTGATTGACCAACATTAAAAAGCTACTGTCATAGGCAAGATTTGAATCTGAGAACTCCGACTCAAGAGTATGTGCTCTTTCCATTGTGCCATGGTCCCTCCTAAGTTGACATACATATTAGGTTGAATACTTTTATCTCCATGGCAATGATCTCCAGTACCAATATACAGGTGTCAACATCTGATCCAATCCAATCCAGGATCACTTAGCTAGGAAGTGTCTGAGGCCAGGTTTGAACTCAGGACTTTTTGCCCCCAGACCCAGCTCTCAATCCACCGAATTACCTAGCTGCCCCCTTGACATTCTTTTATTAAAAAAAAATTGAGTTCCAAATTCCTTCTCTCTCCTTCCCTTCACATCCCTGAGACAGGAAGCAATCTGATAGAGGTGATTCGTGTGTAATAATATAAAACATATTTCCATGTTAGTTATTTTGTGTAATAAAACTCAAATAAAAAAAAACAAAGAAAAGGAAAGATAGAGTGCTTCAGTCTGCATTCAGACTCCATTTCTTTCTTTGGAGGTAGATAGCATTTTTCATCATGAGTCCTTGGGGATTGTTTTGGATCATTGCTGAGAATAACAGTCATTCACAGTTTCATTTTACAGTATTCTCTTTACTTTGTGTGATGCTCTCCTGGTTCTGCTTACTTTACTCCATATCAGTTGTTGTGTAAGTCTTTCCAAGTTTTTCTGAAATCTTCTTGTTCATCATTTCTTTTAACATAGTAGTGTTCCATCATACTCATATACTATAACTTGTTCAGCCATTCCCCAATTAATGGATATGACCTCAATTTCCAATTCTTTGCCACTTCAAAAAGATCTTGTTAGCTATTATTATGTATTAATATCTGTAGAGATTGTAAAAATTTCCAGAATTGGGGCTATATCTTCTTTTTCTTACAACTCTCCAAAGAAATTCCTTTATACAGTAGGCACATTTCTGTCCCACTGAGTTATTTATAGTGCACAGAAAACACTGTTAACTTTCATATGCTAGGAAAACTTGGTCTCATAAATTTTCACTGACTGATGAACTGAGGAAGTATAGTACAGTGGAAAGAGCACAGACTCTAGAGTCAGAGAATCTATATTGTCTGGGTGGTTTTGGGCAAACTCTCTAGGCCTCAGTTTCCTCATCTGTAAAATGAGAGGGTTGAATCAGATGACTTCTGAAATTCCTTCCAAATCTAATTTATTTATCCCATGCCATACAGAAATATAAATGAGCCTAACAACAACAACAATAATAACTGTGCATTTATTTTGAATCCCTCAGTTTTTCCCTGCATGGACAGTAAAATAAGCCAGTGATTTCCATTCTGACTCAAGTTGTTTGGCATAATCCACATAAAGGACAGGGCCATTGAATTAGAACTGGATGGGACCTCAGAGGTCAGCTAATTCAATCCCTTCATTTTGCAGATGAGAAAACTGTGGCCCAGAGTAAACAGCTTACACATGAGACCCAGAGAGTTAAAGAACCTGCTTCGATTCATCACACAGTAAATATTTATGGCAGTTGATACTTCTGTAGCATATGAAGGCTAGCAAAGATATCTGCCCACCACAAACAACTAAATGAAATAATGTTATTGTTCAATTATTTTGGTTTTGTTTGACTCTTTGTGACCCCATTTTAAGTTTTTTTTGGCAAAGATACTCAACTGGTTTCCTATTTCCTTCTTCAGCTCATTTTACAGATGAGGAAACTCAGGAAAATAGGGTTAAAATGATTTGCCCAGGGCCTCATAGCGAGTGTCTGAGGCCAGATTTGAACTCACCAAAATGAGTCTTCCTAACTCCAGGCTTGGCATGATATCCACTGCTCTACCTAGTGGTCACTGAAAGAATGTCTACTATGCAAAAAGACTGTGGAGAGTCAGAAGAAAGAAGACAAATTTCCAACTCTGGAGTTTACAGATACTGGGTATCCAAATTCTAGGTCTTTATCTGTCCTCAGACTTCCAGGACATGAGTAACTGTGCAGATGTTATTTTTTGCCCTTAAGACCTCTAAGTGCTACATAAAAATACTCCTGGACTCAGTCTCCCAATCTCATGCTTGTAGGAGGCCCTAAAAATTCACTAGAGAGAAGGGGAATCGAGGAAACAAATTAGAATTCTGATCCTTTGGCCAGTTTGTGCTCCAGAGAGAAATTTTACACCACACCCTAAAAACTCATCAGTGGGAAAGGAAATAGATGTATTCCTGGGTTCTCTAAAGCTTTGTGTTGGGCTCTTCAAAGTCCAAATGTGATTTTTTGCTGACATGGGCAGTGGTTCGGGGTACATGTCTTGATGTCTTGATGTTGGCTAAATCCTCTTTCATGCTGAAACAGTGCTAAAATATAACTGGTGAATGGGGAGGAGCTGGAGAAAGAGCTGTTCCATTGTTTTCTTCCTTAAAGATTTGGCGAAGGGATTGTTTGTATTGCTCATTTATCTCCCCCTTTGGCCCACACAGAACTCTGTCTAGCCTCCTGAGTTTCCTAAGTTCCTGGTGAAGCATTTAGCAGGGCCCATGCAGGAAGTGAGGCCATGCTTTTTTTGGCTCCTGAGGTCAGCATTTCTCCTGGGGTAGCAGCCGAAGTTTATCAGTAGGTTTAGCCTTTGCTCTTTGAGAGACCAACCATTATCTCAATTTCTCTACTAAAAAGAATAAAAATGATTACACTTAAAAATGCAATGGCTTGTAAGGATAATAAAAGACGGAAAGCCCTGGCATCCACCTCTCCATGCTCTCCACCGCATGTTGGTTCACTCCTCAGTCTGACAGTAAAAACAAGAAGGCCAATGGTGAGAGGAGGGGATATTATGAACCTTCCCTTCCTTTTGTGCTGGAGCCTCAAATGATTTCTCAGAGTAAATGAAGATAGCAATCAGGGGAGAGTTTGTTACTTTACGAATGGAAGCTCTTGAAATAACCTTCAAGGACCTTATAAGCCCTGCTGGACAGGGGCTTGAAAGAGCAATAGCTCTGTGCTGGAATCGAGGATTGATTTAATCAGAGCTATAAAAATATATTATTAGTCTCTGATGTAAAGTCGTGGTGTTCTATCTATTGTGATGCTTGCTCTCCGTGTTCACATATTGTGAAGGGGAGCATCACTGCTGGTTCCTATGGCTGCAATGTTGTCTCCTTTCTCCTAAACTCTTAACAACAATAGTGTCTGATGATCAACTGAGAATGACTGAACTATTGTCGACAAGTTAAGGATCCAGGACAACTCCAAGGGACTCATGAAGAAACAATGCCATAGAAGGAACTGATGGAGTCTGAATGCAGATTGAAACACACCATTCTTCCCTTTATTTCCTCCATGATTTTTTTTCTCTCATGCAAGCGATGTATGTCTTGTTTCACAACATGAAGAACAGGGAAATTTGTATTATATGATAATATGTGTACACTCTATATCATATTACCTGCCTTCTTGGAACAAGGGGAAAGGAAAAGGGGGGGAGGATGAGACAGATTTTTGGACATAGCTAATGGGAGAATTTGTTTCACTTGGATAAGTATATCTGTCGTAATTTATTACATATTTATAGCAAATCATATGTGTTACATTATTATGATGTTATACATTATATTATGTTATATATAAAAATAAAAATAAGTGGTAACTCAAAAAAATCCTATCCATTAAAAGAGGCACACTGAAGCATTGTTGGTAGAGAGCTGTAGATTGGTCCAGTTTTCTAGAAAAACATTTGGAATGGTGCCCCAAAAGTTACTAACCTGTGCATATCCTTTGACATAATTATACCACTAGGACTGTTCTCCAAAGAGATCAAAGAAAAGAAAAGGACCCGCAGTACCAAAAATATTTATAGCAGCTCTTTCCTTAGTAACTTAAAACCTGACACTAAAGGGAAGCCCACTTATTGGAGAATGATTGAGCCATTTGTGGCATAGAAATATAATGGAATAATATTATGTCATAGCAAGTGACAAAATGACCATTTTCACAGGGAACCAGGAAGACCTCTGTGAATGGATGCAAAGTAAAGTGAGCAAAATCAGAATACTTCATATGACAATAAAATTAAAAGTAGAATACTTTATATGACATGAAAGATGACTCTGAAAAAAACTCTATTGAGATAACTCTATAAAACAACTTTAGAGATCTGATTAGTGCAATCATAAACCAGGAGACCAGAGAAATTAAGATGAATCATACTGTCCACTTCCTGACAGAGAGGTCATAGATTTAAAATACAGGAGACCTACATTTTTGGACATAGCCGACATGGGACTTTGTTTTTTTGGACTATGTTGTGTAGTTTTTTTTTTAAAGTTCATTGGGGAAGAGAGAAGATAAATGATCATTTAAAAATATATATTTATATATTCATGTTATTAAAATCTGGAAAGTCAGAAGCAGAACAAGGAGTGAAATGAAGGTTAGCCGAGCCCTTCCCTATAATGGAGGACTTGGGCAATGGGAAAAGAAGGCTGGTGTTATTGGTGGGAGAGACAGAATTAGAAGGCCACAGGGATATATAGATGTTTTTAGTTAAGGAGGCTCTGCTTAGTTTTGCACATTGCATCAGTTAAGTCTTTCCATGCTTCTCTTTAATCATCGTGTTGGTCAATTTTTATAGTGCAATTATATATATATATATATACATTTTTTTAAACCCTTACCTTCTGTCTTAGAATCAATACTGTGTATTGCTTCCAAGGCAGAAGAGTGGTAAGGGCTAGGCAATGGAGGTCAAGTGACTTGTCCAGGGTCACATAACTGGGAAGTGTCTGAGGCCAGATTTGAATTTAGGACCTCTCATCTCTAGGCCTGACTCTCAATCCACTGAGCTACCCAGCTGCCCCCTGCAATAATATTTTTTACATTCATTTACTCCAATTTGCTTAGCTGTTCCCAATGGAAGGGCATTTACTTTGTATCCATTTTTTTCTTCCACAGAAAGTGGTGCTATAAATATTTTGGTGTTTTGGGACACTTCCATTTCGTCAATGACTTCTTTGCAATATATTTCTCACAGTTGAATCTCCAGAGCACAATGTGAACATTTTAGCCACTTTATATACATAAATACATATTACTTTCTTGGATGACTTTGTTTATTCACATTTCCATCAACAAGGTATTCCTGTATCCATCTTCCACAACCCTTCCAACATTGACTATTTTCATCTTTTGTTATCTTTGATGATTTACTGGATATGAGATGAATTACATTTCTCTTAAAGAAAGTATATTCAACTTCTCCAACTCTGCCTCACTCCAACTTTGTTTCTCTTTCTCTGTTTCTGTCTGGTTCTTTTTGTCTCTGTGTCTGTCTGTCTCTCACACACCTTCTGAAAGATCATACCAATATGTAATCAAAATTTAAAATTTTATTCAATCAAAAATTTTAATAATCTCAACAAAATTCCATTTCCTGGCAAACAACCATACATATACTGAGTACCCAATAACCTCTAGTCATTCATAAAATAAATGTTGCTAGCCAAATTCAGAGATGATAGCTTTACTATGACAATTGGAATATGTTTTTTTTCTATTGAGAGAGAGAGAGAGAGAGAGAGAGAGAAAGCACTAGTGCCAGACAGTATATTAAGCATGGTGATACAGACAGCAAACAAGATAGTTACCATCCTCAAGGAGCTTGCATTTTAACAAGGTAAGACAACCTAGAAAATGGGGAGAAGAGTACTCAGGTAGGGGCAAGGTGGAGAAGTCTGGAGAAAGAAATAGCCATGAGTAAAGTAAGCACAGAATCCCTCATGAAATAATAGTCCAGGTTCACCACTCTATCTATCCATCCATCCATCCATCCATCCATCCATCCATCCATCCATCCATCCATCCATCTGTCTGTCTGTCAGTTTATTGGTCTGTCTGTCTGTGTCCTTTTTCTCCCAGCTCCTGCCCCTTTGCCTTGAAGCTTCACAGCTTTCCCCTAACTCTTCACCCCCCAAAAAAATCCTAAAAAAAGTGAAAGAAGAAGTAAGAAGAGACTGCTTTGGTGCAGACTGCTGCTCCAGGTAGACCTCCTGTGCTTCTGGTTAGCCTTGGATAACTGAAACCTCAGAAAATGAAACTGAGGATAAGGGGGTCCTACTGGATTGTGTACCCCTCCCTGCACAGCTGCTGTGTAGTCAGACCCAACCTTTTGCATAGTTAGAATTGGCAGTCACCTATATAATGCAATTTGAAAGTCATAAACATAGCCTCCTCCTTCTTCCCAGGCCCAGAAATATATACCCCACCCTATCTTGGCCTGTTACATTATTTGAAATTCCACCATTAGAGAATCAGATATTTTTGGGTGAGTAATTTTTTTCAAATATTATACCGATATAATATTTATGTTAAATATTAATAATATATCACATTATATGATGATATATGATGCATTATATAACATTATATATGAATATAAGATAATATTCTGAGGAGTTAGCATATTAAGCAGAATGAACATTCATTCATTTACTCATTCCCAGTTTATGATGCATTGGTTTATTCATTTTGAAGGGCCTAGTTCCATGCCCCAAATCCCTCTAGCTAAGACCTTTCCACATTCTCCCTGGAGCTTAGTTCTGTCTCTAGGACTAACCTGGCTCTAAAAATAGCTCATCCATATATTGCACATGAAGGTTTGCAAAATACCAAGATACTGCATACCAACCCCAGATATACAAGACAGAAGACCCAAGAAATTCGGTCTCAATTTTGCATGTGAGGAAGCCGAGGCTATGAGGGATTAAGTGACTTGTCCGTGGTGATGCAGAATCCATGTCTCTGAAATAGAATTTGACTACGTAGCTTTCCTGAATCCAAATGCAGGACTTTCTTCAGGCAAGAACGAGCAATGGGGCTAATAGCTCCAGAAATGGCTTGACATCCAATTGCTCTTGCCACTGACCCCACTCTGATCTAATATCATCGATGCAGCAGTAGGACTTTATCCCATTCACTGTGACTGTACCTTGCTCACTTTTTACTCCTGTCCCAGTATCTAGATTCCTCTCTGATTTCTATCACTATCCTCATCTCAGAACTCTGGTCTATTCCTCAGTTCTTCCAGGGAAGCCCAATGTTGATGATAGTTTCAGAGTTAGAACAGAGCTAAGTTCAACTCATATTTCTGACATTTATTAGTCATGTGATCATGGGCAAATCACTGCATTTCATAGAACCTCAGTTTTCTTATCTATAAAAATGGAGATAATAATACCTGTGATCTTTGCCTCATAGAGTTTTCATGACGATCATTTGAGATAGTGTATAGAAAATATTTTACAAACCTTAAAGCAATATAGTTTGTCCAATGCTTAAAAAGGCCCTGAGACCCTGCATAAGTGTTAGAAATGGTTAATTCTCAATTTTGTCTGAGGTCAGTCCTGTACTTGGCTAGATTAGATTTCTAATGAAATACTCCTCCCTTTAGGAGAAGCAAGTTACCATCATAAGGAGGTTAAATAGTCACAGTGCTTTGGGGTTGTTGAGTCTTCTTAAGTCATGTATGGCTCTATGTCCCCATTTGAAGTTTTCTTGGGAAAAATATTGGAGTAATTTGAATTTTCCTTCTCTCTCATTTTACAAACTGAAGATAAGGGTAGGTGACATGTCCAGGGTCACACAGCTAGTAAGTGTCTGAGGCTAGATTTGAACTCGGGAAACTGAGTCTTCCTGACTGTAGTCTCAGTATTCATTCCTTGGTGCCATTTTGATGCCCCCTTATGTCATTTACAGAATGAGTATTTTGTATCATAGTATAACATCCAGCTAGAGTCACTCCTTTCCTGGAGTTTACCTTAAAACCAGACAACAAGTAGCTATAGCTAGAAAAAAAATTCCCAAACCAAAGAATTAGAGCAGCCATGCAAATTAGAACATAGCCTCAGATCAAGTGCTTGAGATAATTGGAATTTGAATAAACAGGCCACAAACATTTTTTAAACACCTACTATAACTGGCTCAGTAGCTAGAGACATGAGCCTGGATGCCAAAAGACCTGAGTTAAAATCCCGCCCCACACATTTATTAGCTGTATAACCTTGCACGAGTCACTTAGTCTCAGTTTGCCTTAATCCCCTGGAGAAGGAAATGGCAAACAATATCTTTTCCAGGAAAACCCCTGAGAGACAATTGGTCTACTATGTATGGTCCATAGAGCTATGAAGAGTTGGACAGAGCTGAATGACTGAACGACAGCATGTTCTAGGTGCTGAGCTCTATTTTTGGAATAACAATATAAAGACAATACAACCTATTAGATCCATCAAACGACTCACTTATCATACTCATACTGTTAGAAACTGGAAGAAAGTCTGCAGGCACTAGCCCATATCAGCTTGTATGAGCTGATTGTTAAATCTTCAGTGTAAGCATATTTCTAGAATCAGTGAAAACTAGAGTTATTGCTTTCTGAACTGGGTAGACTTAAGAAAGTGATGGAGAAAATATTAATAATGTAGATTAAATTTAAAAGCATGTTGTACATACCCTTTCCCCCACCCATCCCCCAAAGCTAGTTGTTAGACATTTATCAGCATACCCTTACCTCAGGGGGGAGGGGCTGATCTTGAGAGCCCCTTTACATGATTTATGGATGTCAGAATTCTTCTGGACCTCTCTTCAAGGAAAGGTAGGAATTTCATTTTTACAGTGGAATTGATGGAATCCTAAAATTGGACCCAGGAAAGACACTTGTGATCATCTAACCTGACCTTTAAAAGAGGAAATTAAAGCTCAGAAGGACTAATTATTTCTCTAGGGTCACGAAGGAGGTATGAGGCAGATTTTGTGTGTTGTTCAGTTAATCTCAACTCTCCATGGCTCCATTTGGGATTTTCTTGGCAGAGGTACTGGAATGTATGCCATTTTTTTTTCTCCAACTCATTTTACAGATGAGAAAACTGAGGCAAACAAGGTTAAGTGACTTGTCCAGAGTCACACAGTTGCTAAGTATCTGAGGCTGCATTTGAACTCAGAAGATGATTCTTCCTGACTCCACCCTGGAACTCTATCCACTTAACCACCTAGGTCCCCCAGAGGAAGCAGAACTGGACATTAGCGTTAAGTCCTCTGTTTCCAAATCTAGTGCTCTTCCATTTCTAGAAAGTATTTAAACTGTTTTGAGTTCTACTCTTTGGTCTTTGATAATATAAGACCTTCTTAATAAAAGTTACTCTAGTAAATCTTTCTCTGAGTAAATGGTTACATACCACACTAAAAAAGAAGCAGGCCTTTTAGTAAGGAACAATTTTTCTAATACCCCAAAAGCCCTACTTTGGTTGTAGCCTTTTACTAGAATCACTTCTACTATTGTACAAACAGTGGATGAGAGGCTTCTACAAAAGAGACATACAAAAGCCTCCCCCCCCCCCTTTTTTTTAAGTTTCCATTGAGGTCTAAGTGGGAAAGGGCAGGATGAGGAGGAGAAGGGTGGAGTGATAATGAGAATCTAGTTTATTCTCCTGGTGCTGAGAACAGAAGTGATTCACGGCCCCGGAAGCTTTGTCAGTCAGAGGAAACTAACTCACTTGAATTTCTCTGGCAACTTGAGGCCACCTTTAGTATTTAAAAAATGTTCCTGACCGAAAACAACTGTACCTATTTGTACATAGCAAAAGACTCTTTGCAATTATTTCTCGAGAGATGTTTTCTTCCAGCTCAAGAAATAGGTACCAGTTAGCACATGTCTCTGCCTATCGTTTTGGAAGAAAACAAAAGATGAGTAAGACATAGCATTAATTCATTAGGTAAATAAGGACCAGAGTGATTATGGGAAGAGTTACTCATACACAATAACACATATTTATTGCCATCTAGCCTGTCTGGTCTCTTATTGATATCCAGGTTCCTATTAATGAAGTTAGTGGGAATTATACATATGTATTAGGGAGAGAATAGATCCCTAAGGGTGTGGGGTACATGTCAGTACCGGCGTCTACTATAGGTAGTTGACTGGAGTTCTCTGGAAAAAGTTGAGTAATGGATGGAAAGAGATATTACATATGGATTAGTCAATACAGTGTCCATTAGGCTTACTATATTTGTGATTGTGGACACTTCTGAGAAAACTGCAGTCGTCAAAGAAATTTGGGCCATTGTATGTAAATGTGGGATTTCATGATGGAATTTCCTTCAACATTATCTTCTAAACCAATAGAAAATAAAGGACCTTTCAATAAAATTATGAATAAAGCAATATAATGCGGATTCTACATTTATGGTATATATTGACTTAAAAATGGTCATCATGGCTTAGACCCCCCTCTTTAGTTTACTTTAAGTTTAAGTTCTCAAGCAGCACAGGCCTGACCATGTAGATATTCTGGAGAAAACAGACATACCACTGAAGATTCTGACTGACTCCCCAAAGAGTGGTTATAGACACAACCTCATTGGAGGAATTCTGAGGAAAGGAATAAGGGGGAGGAAATAAGTATTTATATAGTGACTACTATATGTCAGGCATTGTGTTAAGCACTTTCCTTACAACACTATGAGGGAGATACTATTATTATTTTATAGTTGAGGAAACTGAGGCAAACAGAGGTTAAGTCACATAGCTACTAAGTGTTTGAGGTCAGATTTGAAGTCACAACTTCCTCATTCCAGGTTCAGTGCTCTGTCACTATCTAGCTACCTCTGGCAATGGGGATGAAATCCCAGATCCCCCGCCCCTACATGTGCAGTTGCTGAAAACTCTCTGGAGCTTAACCTGACCATTCCCTATCATAGTCTTCCATCCATTGCCCCTCGAATCTCAAAAAAGGTAGATTAACTTAACTAATAGACTACTGTGCTGACTGTAGCTTAGAGCTTAATAAACTGTATTCTTTTCTCTAATGGAGACATCAGTGTGGATGGAGCCTTCAGAAGTCATGACTGATAAAGAGCCCCAGCTGTGTTCTTCTACCCCTGAACCTATTTCTAGTACACAGCAGCATCCGGGCCATTCCATTCCATTAATTATTTATTTAGTGCCTATGTGACAGAATATATGTGTTATATTCCCAGCACTAGATATCATTATTATGAGTTATGACATGGCACTCTATCAACAGCCTACCTCAGATGCACTACTGTATGAGTATGTTAATTAGCAAGTCTTGTTGAGGCTTGGCATCGACATTAAACTGATGGCTTGTTACTCTCTAGGTACATACAGACACTCATCACACACTAGTGTTAACCTAAATATTGTGACTCTGTAGAGTCAAGAACAGAAGAACAGAAATCACAACCAGTCACACAAATACAAGAATGCCTCTTTGGAGTTGGATTACTCCAGTTTTCTAGCATGTCTCCAATTTTCATTAAGCTACAGATTGGCAAGACTTCTGTTCTTTATCAGGCCAAAATTTAGCAGATTTATCTAAGCTTATGGGTATATATATATATGCCAGATGCCAAAACATCTGTTAGTTTACTTCATTAAGAACCTTTTCTACATGATGCCAAACAGCCAGTTTAACTGATTTCAGTAAAGCAAGTATTTAGTGAGCACCTATTCTGTGACCCATCCCATGTTACACAGTGGGAAATTTAATAAAATTTTTTAAAAGAATTAAAGTAATAAGTGGCTTCTTCCTAAGAAAAATTGCTCTGTAACACAGAAGTGATTGACAACATGACCAGAGAAATGACTAAATATGATCTCTGTAAGTTTCTTTGCCCTCAAAACCTTTGGGGGAGAGTATAGGTATAGGTATGGTAGTAGTCTCTCGGTAACCAAGGATGACGATTGTCTTTGTGCGTTTTTGTGCACAAAGACACTTGTGCATTAAGATTTAAGTGGAAAAGTCGATGCACAGAGACAGTCCCACTCTCTCGGCATTGGAAGCCTGGGTCCAGTGGCACGAAAAGTCGTTACACCTGGAGACTTCCTCAGCTGCATTGGATGGCCATGTTGTCTTTTGTGCTCCAACACGCCCTAAGCACTCCACAGTGCCTTGCTGCATTGCCATCTCAGCCGTTGAACCTTCTTATTGGTTTCTTCTGTCTGTTCGGCCAAAGCAGTCTTCACATGCTGGGTGAGCAAAGCCCTGGTTCACCAGGGGTCGATGACCCGATGGCTACCCTCACAAGGTTTAGCCAGCATGTCGAAGCCGTTGGCCAGGGTGTGGCCACTGCCCCATGCTAGCAGCTACTGGGAGCCACAGGTGAGAGCTGGGTGTCAGGTGAGGGTCAGAGGCTGGAGAGCTGCCCTAAGAGGGCACGACAAGCCCTCCATACCAGAGATACTATTCCTCCCTGAGCACCCCATGTATATGTATCCATAAGCATGTAATAGGTATATACACATATATGTTTACATATACCTATATGCAATGCACTTGTAGATACCTATATATGTGTGTATATACACATATGTATACATGTATATGTATATATACACACACATAGGTATAGGACCTAGAAATAAAGAACTTTTCAATAAAACTATGAATAAAGTAAAATAGTGTTGCTTCTACATTTATAGTCTATGTTGATTAAAAATGGGTTACTTTATCACAATGTATTTTTTTGGGGGAAAGCCCATAAATGGTATAATATACTAAAAGTGTGTGTATATATGTATATGTGTGTGTGTAAATATTACAGCTGAATCCATAAGAAAATAAGACAAAATGCCCTACTTCTTTCTATTGTTGCTGTTCAGTTGTTCAGGCCTTTACTCTTAGAAATTTTAATCAGACAAGTACCCTAACCAGATAATCCTTGGGTTCCAATATGAGAAGGCTGAGGACACTCAGTTGCCCAGCTATGATGTTCTGGGACACAGTGGAAGGGAGAAGGACCTGAGAATGAAAAGGATTTGCAAAAGTAAGAGAAAATCTGGAGGAAAAGATCAATCAACTAGTAGATAAAGCAACAGGAAGGATCATAATGACAGAAGAGAGAACACATAAAACTTAAAAAAAAAGAAAATAACACACTAAACAAATATTGTAATTTGAAGGAAAATTAACTAGTGTTACCTAAAGAAAAAGAATCCCATGGACTGTCAAAAGATAATGGAACAATAGTAAGAAACTCCAAAATGGTTCAAAAGAGAAATAAAACTCTTTGAAGTTCATATTGATGGTGATAATGAAATTGGAGGGAGAGGAGAGAGAGAAACAGAGATAGAGACATAGAGAAATAGACAGAGATAGAGACAAAGACAGAGAGGAGAGGAGAGACAGAGGGAAGAAGGAAGAGTAATAGAAGAGAGGGGAAGGAAAGGTTACCACTAAAGAACATTCCAGTGGGAAAGGAGGTATATGTTTGTGGCAAGAGACAAGGATTAATGGATTGTGTCTAGGAGAATTGACACATTAGGAAGTTATTTTCCCTGTTAAAGATTTGTATCTTTTATAGGGGACACCCCACCCCAGGAGAGCTAATATATGAGTTTTGAGAGTAACCAAAATCCAGAGTAGTAGGGGGGAATATATCACTACACATATATGTATCTATATACAAACACACACACACAAGATATTGTCTTCTTTTTTTTTTTTAAACCCTTACCTTCCGTCTTGAAGTCAATACTGTGTATTGGCTCCAAGGCAGAAGAGTGGTAAGGGTAGGCAATGGGGGTCAAGTGACTTGCCCAGGGTCACACAGCTAGGAAGTGGCTGAGGCCGGATTTGAACCTAGGACCTCCCGTCTCTAGGCCTGGCTCTCAATCCACTGAGCTACCCAGCTGCCCCCAAGATATTGTCTTCTTACAGTAGAATTTAAGCTTTTTGAGGAAAGGAACTGTTTAGTTTTTGTCTCTATTTCCAGCGCTTAGTATAGTATCTGGAACATAGTGGGTGTTTAATAAATTCTAAATGATAGGCTGATTTCTCAGTTGATAATATGTCCTGTGGTAGAGTGGTAGAGGCATGGGGGGAGAGAAAAAGAGAGAAAAAGAGAGAGAGAGAGAGAGAGAGAGAGAGAGAGAGAGAGAGAGAGAGAGAGAGAGAGAGAGAGAGAGAGAGAGAGAGAGAGAGAGAGAGAGAGAGGGGACTTGTAAGCCAAGATGCAAGAACCAAGACTGGGGACCTGCCTGTCAATCAAGAAGAAGGTTCCAAACAGAATGTTCCCAGGAGGAAAGGCAGTTGAGCTGTCCAGGGGGAGAAACTTGTGACTTGGTCTCTGTCTCTCAGGCTCTGGGCAGTTGAAGCTGACCGGGAGAGAAACTTTGGACTTTTTTTCCCTCTTTGGAGTTGAGACTGACTGAGGACCCTGGTGGGGCTAGCTTGGTTTTTGGGGCTCTCTGACCAAGGGAGAAACCTCTGTTCTCTCTGAGATTTGACTGACCAACAGTTGGAGGAAAGCCAGGCTGAAGGAGAGATTTTGAACTTTGTTTCTCTCTGGGGTTAAGCTGAGAGACCTTACTGGCTTTGTGAAGAAGAAAGAAGAGTTTAAACAGCTATTGTCCTCCATCTCTCTAACAGTTTGTGACTGGACTACTTTCTCAAACCCTCAAATTCTCCCTCATTTTAGATTAGGGACATTCTCATCCCTCTTATCTCAGTTTCCTATCCTGTTATCCCAATAAACCCCTTGACTTGAAAAAGGAAGAGTATCTTTATAATTTACTCAAGGGGGAGGGAAGAAAACAAAGGCTTCAAGAAGAATTGGGAGGTGAGGGAGGCAGGGAGGAGAGGGTAGGAGAAAGGAGGGAGTGAAAGGGAGGAGATTATTAAGATATGCTGATCCATCAGCCATCAGTAGGGATCAGTAGGCAAACCCCAGAGCAGTTCCCCTGTGTGGCAGCATCCCTGTACTAGCATCCCTCAGCATTTCTCATTCCTACCTCCATTACAACCAAGAAGTTTCAGGTTCCCCTCTAGCAGTTCTCTAGTCACAGCCAGCCAGAGTACAACAGTCATTGCAAAAGAAATAATTTCCTCAGTTCACCTCTATTTCAGTCCTTAGGAGTAGAAATTGATCATAGTAAGGGCAAGAAGGAAAAAAAGACTGCTCTAATAATCTGGGAAGCAAAAGTGACTCCTACCTCACGATATTGTTTTTATTATTATATTGTTTCCCTCTTGATCTGATATTTCTAAGAGCAAAGCACTGTAGAAAAATGGAAGACATAGTAAAATCTACCAATGTGAAAACATAGATATTAGATAGGAGGAAGAAATCAAATCCAAGATTTCAAAAATCTCCCTAATGATCACAGAGGTAATATAAAAATCAGAAAAGAAAATTTAGGATTGATTGAAAAGAAAGAGAAATGATGAGGAGAAAGCAATGAAAAAGCTATTTAAAAAATGAAGAGGGAGAGGAGGAAGAAGGAAGAAGAAGGAGAAGGAGAAGAAGGAGGAGGAGGAGGTGAAGAAGGAGAAAGAGAAGGAGAAAAGGAGAAGGAGAAGAAGGAGGAGGAGGAGAAGAAGAAGCAGAAGAAAGAAGAAGAAGAAGAAGAAGAAGAAGAAGAAGAAGAAGAAGAAGAAGAAGAAGAAGAAGAAGAAGAAGAAGAAGAAGAAGAAGAAGAAGAAGAAGAAGAAGAAGAAGAAGAAGAAGAAGAAGAAGAAGAAGAAGAAGAAGAAGAAGAAGAAGAAGAAGAAGAAGAAGAAGAAGAAGAAGAAGAAAGAAGAGGAGGAGGAGGAGGAGAAGAAGAAGGGAACAAGGGTGGGAGGGTAATGGGATCTCACACTTGTCTAAATTACCTAAAATGGGGTTGTACTTGAGGAAGAGAGTGGGAGACCTACTTCTGGTTGATAGGAAAATTGGCACATGTATGGACATCTTATGTTGGCCTACCATGTGGTTGGAAAGTAGCCCTTTTCCATTCTGTTCCAAAATCAAAAGACATCTTTAAAATTATCTGAATGAGCACACAATCTGCCCTTTCCCTTGTATTTATGTGTAATGACAAACTATTCCTTCACTAATGGCAGGTAATACCAAACTGTAAGAGGAAAGGATCCTTCTCTCCTGTATCCTTGGACCGTTAGGCCCCAAGATATAGGCTTGTGAACTTTGCCCTGTTTTCTTTTTCCTTTTCAGTTCTCATTGGAGGGAGAGCTTTAGCTGGGTTTGAGATATAGGGATCTAGGGATGTAGCGATCCATGCTGGATCTTCCAGTCAGTCTAGCAGGAAAGTGTTGAGAAGCAAAGATTAACATTAGTGAACTCGAACGTGTTATGACCAATTCTGTGTAGGAATCTGAGTTCATCTGTAAGCCTAATTACCTCTTTTCCTCAAAGACTCAGGTAGCAAAGTCAGGATTATGCCTTGAAGATTTTTGGGAAGATGTTCATCACATATTTGTTTTTGCTACATCTTCAAAGTAAATAATACTTTGGAAAAGATAATCTGGTCTTAATTTGTTAAATGGGACTGGAGGACTAGTCATTTGGTCTCTAAATGAGAACATAGTCAGTGGGGACTTGAACTAATGGCAGTAAAACAGAGACTTGTCTAATCTCTTCAGGTACCAGAGAACCTTGGGGGCAAGGAACTATAAAATGTAATAGACTTGGCCCTCAGACAGTAAGGCCAAAGATATATCCAAGTTATAGGAAGAAGAAAACAAGAAGGAAAGAATGAGTACTAAACAATTTAATTAAATTCAAAGAGCTTTGGCATAAGGTTAGAATAGAGAGGAGGTAGGAAATCCTATGAGAATGGAATACTATCAAAATAGGGTAGGAAAAGTTAATCATAGGATCAATGTCCTGATTTAAAAATTGAAGGAGATAATTATTTTAAATGGAAAAAAATACAACCCTAAAACAAATTACTTTAAATGTGAATTAATTAAACAATCCTGTCCAATGAAAATAAGACAAATAAAAAAATAAAATCCAAAACTTTTCCTTGTATAAGAAATCTATATAAAACACAGAAAAATGAAGAATGAAATAAGAAATTGCAATAAAATTTACATCCTATCAAATAAATTTTTAAAAAAGTAGGAATTATACTCATGCTAAAAAGATATGGCAAAAAAAAGATATTCTCAAAACAAATAGAAAAACTATATAATGCTCAGTATTCTACCATCAACTAAAAAATATCAGAATTCTATATATCTATATCAAGTAACATAGGATTTCAATTTATAATAAAAAACTGAATTATTTTTAAAAAGGTATAGAAAATAACAATTATTTCAAGAGGCTTTAATGTTCTGCTTTTAGCGCTGGATAGATCTAATAGAAAGGTAAACAAAAAAGTAAATATAGAATTGAATAAACTGGAAAATTTAGAGCTGAAAGACAAGTTTTTGAGAACATTAAAAATTATAAGATACATAAACATATATACATATTTCTTAGTACCATAAATTATCTTTACAAAAATAGATCATATCCTTGAATATAGTACTTGAACAAATTGATGCAAAAAGAGGAAAGTCTAAAAACATAATTTAAATACCACAATGCAATAAATAGTAATTAGTAAAGGAAACACAAGCAAAAGATTACAGGAATAAATGGAGCTTAATTATGACATCCAGAATAATAATTTGCTCAATGAAAAGATTATATAAACAATGAATAAATATTTGGAAACAAATGCTAACCATTAAATAAATCCTAAATTCCTGGGGTGTTACTTAAAACAATCCTTAGAGTAAAAATTATATACTTATGCATGTGTATATATTATATAGTATATACACACATATGTAGGAAAAGAGAAGATTAATTAACTGAATATGAAGTTTTAATAATTAGAAAACTAACCAAAAAAATCCCAAAAGGGCACAACAGAAGAAATCTTGCAAGCAAGATGAATAAAAAGAAGGAAAACAAAGTTTGAGGTAATCAAAATTAAAAGCTAATTCTTTGAAAAGATTAACAAAAGTGACACTTTTACCTAAAATCAAAATGAAGAGAGAAAAAACAAATTATCAAATTAATAGATGATGAGGTAAACTTACAAAAGAAAAATATACAATTATTTACCAGGATCCACCATGTCATTACATGCCAACAAAATTGAGAATTTAAAAGATATGGAGAAATGTACAAAAATAAAAATTACTCAAATTAACAGAATGTGAAATAGAGGTCTTTAACCAATTTCTGAAAATGAAATTGAACAATCCAAAAATAGGGAGAAAACACTGGTGAAGATTTAGAAGAGAATTATATAAAATGTTAAGGAACAATCAAAGCCTATGTTTCATAAATTATACTTAGTATACTAAATTCCTTTTATGAGAAAAACATTGTTCTCATACCTAAACCAAGAAAAGATAAAGCAAGGAAAGAGTACTATAGGATAATATAATTACTGAATATTGATGCAAATATTTTAAATAGTATGAATGAATGAATATAGAAATATACCTAAAAATTATTTACTGGGATAAAGTTAGATTTATAGCAGGGATATAGGAATGGCTTAACATTAGGAAAATAATTAACATGATTAAGTATATTAAAAACAAAATAATAACATGATTATGTCAATATATACAAATAAAGTTTTTAACAGTAAAATATTAATGCGAAAACCCTTCACAACATATGTAGGAAGATTTTTTTTATGATGATATGTATGAGAAAACAAAAGTAAAAATATTATATTCCTTAATTTATAGATTTAGTGCTATACCAATCAAATTACCAAGGAAATCTTTCTTGGGACTTAGCTAAATTTATTTAGAGAGACAAAGAATATACAATCTCAAGAGAAATGATGAAAAATGAGGAATAAAGGGATAATAGAACTTCTAGGTTTCTAAATTTCATTATAAAGCAATAATCATCATGATTTTTTTGGTACCTGTAAATAATATAAAAAGTAGATCAGTGGAACAGACTAAATAAATATGAATCAGAAAGAACTGAAACCATCAACTCAGGATTCGTTAAAGTTGAGAACACAAGTAATTTGAGAGAGAACTCCTTATTCTCAAATGGTTTTTGTCATTTCACGATCAAATTGGAAAGATAAAATAAATATAAAAGAATACAAGGTCATTAAAATGGAAACATTCACAATTACCTTATATATTGTCCTTTCAGGTTCTAAAAAATATATAGTTCTCCAGTGTGTATATATGTATGTTGGTGGGGGGTGGAAGGACACATTTAGTGTAGGGAGGGCAGGATACAAGAAGGGAAAGGAGATATTTAAGCCCTGGCAGTTATCCATAGATTCCACCAGTTCCCTAGAACACAGGTTGAAAGATTAGATGAGGAAAGGACAGCATGTACTGATCAAGTCCCAAAGTTGCTGGGAATCCCCTTGTTGTTTGTCGGGGGCCCTGGGAGGCAAGACAGTGATGTCAAACAATAGATGTGATGGATTTTTTGCCCCTGAAGTGAGGCATGTGCTTACTTTGTCCCCGATTTGGAACCCTTTCAGGAGTTCCAACTCATTCCAATATAGTCCAGTAGGATGACCCTTGACCCTAACCCCTGCATTTCCAATTTTCAAATAATAGCAAAAATTCATAGAACATTTTATAGTATACAAAGCACATTAGTACATGATCTCCATAGATTTTCAAGAACCTTTTTTTTATGTTCAAGTGCTGCTTAATAGTGAGACATTAAAAATTAGGGGGGTTGGGGTGGTTAAGGGTTGCAGTGTTGGCAGGCCTGAGTGTAATAAATAACATGACAATGCGATAAGTGACATACAATGTACACATTTGGCTAAGTAAGAATAATACATAGTATGATTACATGAAAAAACAATAGTGACAAAATCAAGAGAAAAAAGTATCCAAGTAAAACAAAATCAAAAGGAACTAAAAAATACAGGATGGGGGGGGGGGCAGCTGGGTTTCTCAGTGGTTTGAGAGTCAGGCCTAGAGATGGGAGGTCCTGGGTTCAAATTTGACCTCAGACACTTCCCAGCTGTGTGACCCTGGGCAAGTCACTTGACCCCCATTGCCTAGCCCTTACCACTCTTCTGCCTTGGAACCAATACACAGTATTGATTCCAAGACAGAAGGTAAGGGCTTTAAAAAAATACAGAATGTTTCTATTAGTACATAAACATAATTTACATATTTTAAAACAAATTATAAACAATGTAGAGTTTGTGGTGTAGCACATAATTTTTAAAGCATTTATTTAAATGTTTTTTGGTGGTGGTAGTGATTAAGTAAAAACAAAACAAAACAAAATTAAATATAAAAACAACTTATTATACATTCATAGTAATAATTTATTAAATCTGGTGATAAATGCCTCATTAAAACAGAATGATAAATGATTCATTATGTCAATATAGTAAGTTTAATAAGTGACATCAGACTGGCATAATAAGTCATTTACCAAGTTTATGTTGTAGATTTATAATGCATTATTTTTGTAATGCATATGTATAATAAATGACAGAACATGATCAATGAAAAGCATATGTAATAAATTACATATTCCCCATAAGTTGTGAGAAGTACACAATCTACTTTTCTTCCCATCCTTTTAGTATAATCTTTAATATTAAAGTTGTATATCCATTTAGAATACATGGTAGAAAATGGGAGGGAGGAGAATGTGAAACCTACCATTTTAGAAAACAAATGTTAAAAATTGTTTTTACATGTAATTGGGAAAAATAAAATATTATAAAATAAAAAAGATAAAAAATATAGGCTCATCTTCACACAGAGAAAAACTCTAACATCTAACCATTGCCTTCTGTACCCCCAAGCAACAGTCAGTTGTCTTATTGCTACATGCAGTTAGTCACCAAGGATAGTGGGTTCAACCTATTATCACTATTAGGAAAACAACCATGACTGAAAGTGGGTGGAAGCACCATCTGTGTGCATGCACTTTTCAAAGTGTTTGCTTTCATTAAACTTTCAGGTTAATTCTTGTGGACCAAGATTTCTGTTTCAAAAATTTTGTGTCATTTCCCAAGGAGTAAAAATGGAGAGATGATTGTTTCTTTCCCCAATCCGCACCACTGACATCCAATCCGCTCTCTTCACACAAGCGACTCCACCTTATCACACTTTCTAAGAAAGACCTTTCCCCATCCCTCCCATTCCTTGTACATTACCTCCCATTTGTATGTATCTCCTATGCACAAAGTGGCTTAAGTTCTATCTCCCTCTTCACAGTATGAGCTTGGCAAGGGCAGGGACTGTGTTTTTGTCTCTCTTTGTATTCCTAGCACGTAGCACAGTGGTTGGCAATTAATAAATACTGGCTGATTAACTGCTGATTGTTTCCACATGTGATCATTTCCACATGTAATCATGGCCTGATACTTTGCCTTCTCAGCAGCCACAACATCAGATCTTTTAGCATTTTTTCTGGACATATTTTATAGCAACTGAATTACAGTCACCTTACACTACTTGCTTCATGATAAAAAATTTGATACATCTCAGCTACCTCCTGCCAAATGGGTTAGCACAAGAGTCTTGAGAAACAGGAATATGCCTGACTGCTTTGTTCAAGTGACATGATATGATGCCAAGATTCCATTCCAGTAAGTAGCCTAGTATTGATGAGCATTTATATAGTGGTTTAAGGTTGGCAAGTGCTGGGTAAGTTATTTCACTTGATTCTCACTACAGCTTTGTTAGAGGTAGGTACTATTAATTATCTCTATTTCGCAGATGAGGAAACTGAGGCTGAGAGCTGTTGAATGAATTGCCTTGGGTCACAAAACTAAGTCTGAGGCAGAGCTTGAATTCAGGCATTTCCTGATTCCAAACCCAGTGTTCTTATACACTTTGACACCAAATGTCAAGGTGAAGGAAGCTCACTAAACTCGGTGAGGGAAAATATAAATCCATCCTTCCAAACAGGATCATAGAATAATAGAATTGGTGCTAGAGTAGACCCTGGAAGCCATCTAACCCCCTCCCCATTTTAGAGATGAGTAAACTGAGACTGAAATGGTTGTGAAACTTTCCAAAAGTCACACAGGTAGTAGCACCAGAGATGGTCCTTTGGCCCCAGATCTGAAAATCTTTCCATTACTGACACCACACAGATGTCATACCCTGTAGCTCTAGGAGCCGTTTTTCTCCTGGACTTCATATGAAATCTTGCTCTCTTCAGCCCATGCCTAATGATCAAAAATATGGGGCTTTGTGTTCCTTGTGTTCCTTTCCATATCACTGTTATTAGTATAATAATCTCCAAATCCCACCCATACTGAGGTAAGTGAGAGTAAACAAGACTTTTAATCACCTGCCAATGTTTACTAGACTCAGTTGAGGATTGGCACTAATTTTTGGTTCAGCACGAATCTGAGGCATGTGGGCAAAGCTCAAAGCCAAATTGAACCTCAGTTCAGTGGTGATATATATATATATATATATATATATATATATATAATTATATTTTTTTAAAGAACTCAATGCATCTAGTGAAGGTACCAATATTCTGACCACTCCTACCTTTCTGAACAGAGCTCAGAAACATGAGGATTTACCTCCCCATCACTCCACTTATGAGTGGTCACCAAGAAAGTGATTTGGAAAATCAGGTTCTTATGGGCCATATTATTCTTGTTCCCCTACTATTTGCATCTTGTTCCTTCAGGGGGCTTCTCATTACCTACAAAAGAAGTTGGGAATCCTGAGTGATTTCCTAAACCAAAGGGCTCCAAGCCTAGGAGGACTTCTTTCCCTGGGCAGCGCTTTATGGTTTACAGCTATTAGACAGGTCATGATGAATAGGTTGAATGTTTCTGCAACTTCTGCAATCTGGTATTGATTTAATATCTTCATCCCTGGCCCTGCCAAATTATTATTTTATTGGGGAGGAAAACAGGAATACCACAGAGTGACACATATTCCTGAGAAAGCTTGGCGGGCAGCCCTCCCCAAACCAGGAGACTGCCGTGGCCCCTGTGTAGTTCTCCCAGTGGGACAGTAAGCCCGACGAGGTTCCTTTACAGGGATACAGCAGATCAAATGAGTGATTGTTCTTGTCCTTCCTTGCGTGCTAGTGGGGAGGGCATGAAAAAGGTTATTAACTTAGGTATCTGTCATCATTGGAACCTAGTACCACCACCTAGCCACTGATAACCAATGGCAAAACTCTATATCCCGATGGCAGCTAGCAATGGCCTCCAGGTGGGTCTGAGTAAGGCTGAGAATTATAAAAATGATTATAGATGTCAAAACCTATTAGCCTAGAGGCAGCGAGGTGGCTCAGTGGATAGTACAACAGGCCTGGAGATTAGAGGTCCTGGGTTCAAATCTGGCCTTGGACATTTCCTAATTGCGTGACCCTGGGCAAATGACTTAACCCTCATTGCCTAGCCTTTACCATTGTTCTGCCTTAGGACCAATAATTCATTCTAAAATAGAAGATAAGGGTTAAAAAAAAAAAAACTTCTTAGCCTGAGGGCCAATTAGCATCATTTTAGATTCATAACATTATAGACCTAGACCTGGCATTTTAATAGTCATTTAGTAAAAAAAAACAAAACCAAAAACCCAAAACCCCATTTTGCAAATGAGGAGACTGAGGCCCAGAGTGGATGAATAACTTACCTCAAGCTCTACCATTAATAAGTGAGATTTAACTCACATCTTGTGACTGGGCTCATCACTTTCCTCACTTCACCCCTCTTCTCACAAATGCAAAATTCCAGTATAAAATGATTTATTATTATTATGAAGCCCCTTGTGGAGGTAAAGGAACAACTCAGAGTTAACTCTAGTCATGGCTATTGTTAAGAAGATAAATGGAAGCCTGCAAATGCCAGGTGGGAGAGAGCACTGGTTACACCACCCACTGGAAGTCGATAGGCAGTCATAACTTATGCTACAGAGTGTAGGTAATGTTGGTAATGAAAAGGAAAAAGGCAGGTCTATGGCAGTGATATCCCCAAACTGACTCAGTAACAAAGCATAGACTTCATTGAGAGGAACCGTAGCAGTAAGCATAAATAGTTTGCAAGAACTTTCTTTGTGTTGGCAAACCCAAGAAGCTTCTGGGAATGAAAGACCTTAGCCCTAAGAAGCCGTAAGAACTGGAGCTATACCACATTGGTGTGGCGAGTTGGCAGCAGGCATAATATTTCATGTGAATTATTAAACAGAGGTTCTGTCTGCTTGTGCAGTTTACAAAGATCCTGGGGCCTTTCTTTTTTCCCCTTTGTAAGAAGAGGGATATTTATTCCTGTTCCTGTCAGATACAGCTGAGGTAATTCAGTTTCCCTGATTTCTTTGCTTAAGTCAACTGGATATAACTCTTCCTGACCTGAAAGTGTTGCGTTGTTTATGACTCAATTCTGAATCCCACCCTAGTGTTGAATATGGGTGCTATTATCATCAGTTTAACCATCTTGTTCTATCACTTCCTCTGTGATCTAATTGGATCTCCCTGCTGACTGGCTTATTATTATTATTTTTAAGAACTTTTACCTTTCATCAAATAAAATCAATATTAAGGCTCTAAGGCAAAAGAGTGGCAAGGGCTAGGCAGTGGAGGTTAAGTGACTTGCCAAGGCTCACACAGATAAGGAAGAGGCTTAGGCCAGACTTAAACCCAGGACTTTCCACCTCTAGGCCTGGCTTTCCATCCACTGAACCACCTAACTGCCCCGACTGGTTTATTATTATCCCTGGAAATAATCAATTCAAATAACCTAGTCTAAGGCCTGGTATGCTATCCTAAAAATTTCAGGCAAGATTGAAACTTTTATCTACAATTAGCCCAAAGGAATATTCATTGTGGTTGAAGATCTTGAACAAAATACTTATATTTTTATTATTGCAGTGATAAATATATTAGACAGTGGGCAACTAGGTAGCACAGCAGATAGCTTGTTAGGCCTGGAGTCAGGAAGATTCCACTTCCTAAATTCAAATCTGGCACCAGACACTTAATAGCTCTGTGACCCTGGGCAAATAACCCTGTTTGCCTCAATTTTTTCATCTATAAAATGAGCTGGAGAAGGAAATGGCAAACCACTCCAGTATCTTTGCCAAGAAAGCCCCATAAGGGCCGGTCTGTCTGTCTGTCTGTCTATCTATCTATCTATCTATCTATCTATCCATTTCTCTCTATCCATCCATCCATCTATCCATCTATCTTTTGATCTATCTATCTATCTATCTATCTATCTATCTATCTATCTATCTGTCTGTCTATCATCTATCCTTTTCTCTCTCTATCCATCCATCCATCCATCCATCCATCCATCCATCCATCCACCTATCTATCTATTCATCCATCCATCTATCTATCTATCTATCTATCTATCTATCTATCTATCTATCTACCTATCAATCTCTCAAATCTTGTTATCTGGTCCAGGGACAATGGTAGCATATAAAAGGGATGAATGATGACAAACAATGAAGGAAATGATTTGAAATAAGACAGAATGGGAAGGGTGGTGGACTAGGGGTGGGAATAGGTGGAAGGGATGGATCCTAGGGGCAGAGCAAGTGCTGCCTGGGGTGCCATTGCCTTCTCCACACTGTTGAAAAGCTTGCTTCCTGACACAGAGTCAGATATGACTTAAAATGATTAAACAACAACAAAATCATCTTGGATTAGTCACTCTCCCTCACCCTTCCTCCCATATCCAATGATCATGTCTAGCATATCTAGGTCTTTATGATCTCTAGCCAGACTACTGAAATAATGACCTAAGTCATATTTCTGCCTCAAATCTATTCCTTTTCAGTTTATCTTCATGGGCTGCCCATCTGATATTCCTAAAGTATAAGTCTAACCATGTTATTTCTCTTCTTAACAAATTCTAATGGCTCCTTGTTAACTGTAGGATTCAATATAAATCCTTCTGGTTTGCATTTTAAAATCTACATAATCTAGCCCTTGTCTACTTCTTCAGCATTATTGTACCTTGGCTTGGTCATACTGGCCTTCTTGCACTTCCTCATATGTGACATTCCAGCTATACCTTTGAACAAACTACTCTGCATTCTTGGAATATTCTTCCTCATCTCCAACTCTTAGAAGCCCCATTTTTCTTTAAAGTTCAGCTCACATTCTATCTCCTACACAAATGCTTTGTATTGATATTGCATATATATATATGTTATAAATTATAAATAGGTGTAGAGCTACATGTTATCTTCCTGGATAGAATGTAATCTCCTTAAGGGTGATTGTTCCATTTGTGTCTTTGTAGCTAAGTCTCACTCTTACCACATTTTAGTAGGTACTTGAACTGTGACTGCTTGATTGATACTTGTTCACATTTGAAAACCTTACTTTTATGTGAACTTGTATTTCTGTTGTATTTTTAGACTGTAAGTACCTAGAGGGCAGCTTATTGACCATTTTGATGAATAGATTATTGCAGTCCAGAACCATAAGTACCCAGATTCTTTAAATGCAATAATGAGATGCTTGTTAGAGATAAAGATGACAGCAAATATAAATAAATTAGGAGAAAAGCGATAGCCTTGCTTGCTCTCAGGGATCAGAATATTCAATTCTTGAATGTGTTACTGAGCAGAGAATGATCAATGTCATCAGAGAATACAGCTATCTTGGGGTTACTGTTTAGGGAATTCAACTGGAGAGAGTTTAGACCAGTAATGGTCAACCTTTTAGAGACGGAGTGCCAGGCCCTGCCCCATTTACCCCTGAGATGGAGTGCTGTGCCTGGCCCCACCCAGAGACTTGCATACCCCTCTCCCCAATCACATGCTGGGTATGCCACCCCCCTCCACCCCACACAGGGAAGGGAAGAAGTACCCCCATTGGATTGCTGGGCCCAGAGGGGTGGGGGATGTGAAAAAATGTTATCAGGCATGGTGGAGAGGGAGAGGAGAGCAGCTTTGCCTGAATTCCTCTGCTCTTCTAGTAACAAACTGTGTGTGGCATGTAGGAAAGGAGAGTGGCTGAGTGCCCACAGAGCACTCTACATGTTGTCTTTGGCACCCAGGTCATAGGTTCACCATCACTGGTTTAGACCATTCCTTTCTTCTCATTATTCTAATACTCTTCATTCTTATTATACATTCCCTCTCCCAATTCTCAACATAATAATTACATATTGTATGTATACCTTAGCTAGATTGTCACTACTGGGTTGTCTCAGATTGATTCTCTCAAGAAGCATGTACAGATGCCTCTTGGAATATTGGATAGAGAGCTGCCTTCAGAGCTCACGTTGATTCTGAGTTTACTTGTTGTATGACCCTAGTCAAGTCATTTGATGTTTTGTTCCTGTTCTATCACCTACTCTTTTTTTCTTTTACTCTTGCCCTGTTTATCTGATCTATTTCTTTGGTGTCTATCTGTCTGATCTAATATCTCTCTCTCTCTCTCTCTCTCTCTCTCTCTCTCTCTCTCTCTATCTATCTATCTATCTATCTATCTGTCTGTCTATCTATCTTACCCAGAGCCTTCTCTATACCAATGAAATTGCTGGTATAGACATGCAACAACAATGAAACCTACTGAGGAAGACATTTCCATTTTACAAATGATAAAACCAAGGTTCAAAGAACTTAATCACCATGACTTAGCATGGTGCCTGGCACATTGTAGGTGCTTAATAAATGTCTATTGTTTGATTGATCATCTCGAAGCCTTAGGTCAGGAGTTCTTAACTTGGAGTTCACACATATAAGCAGATAGATGTTCAAAAGTCTGTGACCTTGAATGGGAAAAATGCATCTTTTATCATTATAATTGGTTTCCTTTGTAATTTATATACATACATATATATATATATATATATTTACCTCCTACACAAATGATTTGTATTGATATTGCATATGTGTATATCAGTTCCAAGGTTGAAGAATGGTTAGGGCTGGGCAATGGTGTCCAAGGTCATACAGTGAGGAAGTATCTGAAATCAGATTTGAATTCCCTCCTCTAGGCCTGGCTCTCAATCCAATGAGACATCTAGCTACCCCCTATATATTTTTTATGTGTATAAAAATATTATTTCAAGAAGGAGTCGATAGGCCCCACCAGATTGCTATGATACCAGCAAATGATGAAGGATCCCTGCCTCAAAGACTGAACAGAAAACGGGGTACTTAACTCATACTTAATTCATTGTGAAAAAGACTGCAGAGCCACAGGTCCAGCCCTCTACAAGCCTCCAGTCTAAGGTCCTCTGGTGTGCTTGTTTGTCTCATGGAAATACTTTGGAAAGGTTTTTTGAGCCTGGGAGGCCTTTAACAAAAAGTAGGAACGTACAAAATCTTGAGTGTGGATGAGAATTGGAGGATCGTAGAAGACATTCCAGGCAAGGAGCGGTGGTCAGCATTTCCTTTGACAATTAAGCATGCCAGGAATAAGAACTATCCACTGAGCTTAGAAAACTCAGAATTGAAAGACTGCTAATGAAAATGGAGACTGGGAGAGGGAAACAGAAAGGAATAACAGTATAAAGGTTAGGTACAGCTTGCAGGGAAAAGATAAGGCTAGAAAAAAAGTGCCCAGTTAATGTCAGCCAAAGGCAATAAACAGGGCTTTCACAAGTGTCTCAGAAAAATCCTTGGGAGTAAAAAGAAAGTAAGCCCATTAATAAATGAGGAAAGGAAGGAAATGACCAACTCAGGAATGACTGAGGCATTAAACTATTTTTAAAATATCATCTTTAACAAGAAAAATAAAGAGGTACTTTATAAAGGAAAGAAAAGGGTAACAACTTGTCAGCCTACTTGTAAAAACCAAGAAGAACTTGGAGAATGGGAACATGTCTGCTCCTCCAGGGCCTGAGAAGCCTCATCTGATTTGCTTTTACTCATTCAAACGGACTTCCCTCCTTCCCACCCCCAATGCTTAAAAAACAAAAGAAAACAAAGCAAAACAAATAACAAACAACCCTTACTTCTGTCTTAGAGTCAATACTGTGTATTGGTTCCAAGGCCAAAGGGTAAAGGCTAAGCAATGGGAGTTGAGTGATTTGTCTGGAGTCACACAACAAGGAAGTGTCTAAGGTTAAATTTGAACCCAGAACCTCCCATCTCTAGACCTGGATCCCAATCCACTCAGCCACCTAACTGCCCCCAGCACTCTTAGTCCTTTTAAAAACTAAGGTACAAGGGCAGCTAGTTGGTGCAGTGGATAGTGTCCTGAGCTCAAAGTCAGGAAGACTCATCTTTCTGAGTTCAAATCTAGCCTAAGATACATTGCTAGCTGTGTGACCCTAGACAGGTCACTTAACTCTCTTTCTCAAAAAACAAACAAATAGAAAAACTTTGCAAGTATAATCTTAAATTTTTACTTTGATCCAAGAAACTATGGGGAGAAGTAGAGTTAGAGGGCCTGGAATCTGGACTGGCATAATAGAAAGAATGCTAGTTTTACTGGAAAAAAGCTGGATTTGGAGTTGGAGATTTGAATTCGAATCTTCACTTACTAGTTATGTGGCCATGGACAAGTCTCTCTGTACCAATTTCCTCATCTCAAAAAGGGAAAAATCATTGATTATATATGACTTTTATGTGCCAGGCACCATACTAAATGCTTTACAAATATTATCTTATTTATTCAAACGAAATACAAAGAGATGAGACAATAATCTGAAAAATGGAGGTTAGACCTCCAAAGTTCCTTCCAACTCAATCTGTAATTATATGATACCTTGCCTTCTGAGATCCCTTCTAGTACCAAATCTATAATCCTATAACATTGGTTAAAATTTTCCTACTTACCGATCAGGACCTTGGGAAATTCATTGAACCTAGGCTCTATTTTAAAAATCTTCCCAAAGAGAGGGATAGACTAGATATTAAAGGCAATGCACCATAACAGAAAGGGCATTGGACTTGGAATGAGGAAGACCTCTGCTGAAGTCCTGACTCAGACTTCCATGACTTTAGGTAAGTCACTTGACGTCTCTTGGACTCAGTTTCCTGATATGTAAAATCAAAATTTAAATTTGCAGTCATGATTTTGACAACAAGGATGTAGTAATCAGTAAACAATAAACTTCTCTGTTATCAATTTTTATAGAAATAGGGAAACCAAGATCAATGTGCTGCTGAGACTTTTTAAACAATTGGCATAGGAAATGAAAGGACCAATAAGGCAGCCAAGGATTATAAATATTGCATCAAATATTTTTTTTGGTGCAGTGGGAAGAGAAGGAATAAGAATTTATCAATAATGGGACTGAATAAAGGCAGCTTTGGTAAAGGAATAAAGAGTGTATTCATATGGTCCATCAATCAACTAGTATTTATTAAACACCTACTATGTGCCAGACACTGTACTAGGTACTAGGGATATAATGACAAAAATCATAACAATTTCTACATCCATGAAGCATCCCTTCTGACTTTCAATGAATCCTCATGACTGTCCAATCTATTTCTCCATTTAAAATTTATTTTATTATTAATTATTTAAATCAAAATTTTAATTATCTTTCTTCTCCAGAATACAGGTAGATATGATTTTTAATAATAATTTTCTAACATTTAGTGATTAATGTTCTCTCCTATCTCTCTCCTACTCCCTTCTCCAGATGGCAGATCATAGATATAGGTTACACATGTGCTATCATACAATGTATATTTCCATGTTCGTCATGATGTGAAAGAAGACACATGCCTCCTAGTTGTGTGATCCTGGCAAATCACTTAACCCTGATTGCCTAGCCCTTGCTGTTCTTCTGTCTTAGAATTGATACTAAGACAGTAGGCAAAGGTTTAGAGAAAAGACATATGTCATGTATACAAGAAAAAAGCTCACTAAGGAAATAAAGTAAAAAATGGCATGCCTCAATTTGCATTCAGATGCCATCATTTCTTCTATGACGCTGGAGAGCCTTTTTTGGTCATGAGCCTCTTGGATCCATCTGTGCTTATAACATGCCACTCATTACTCCAAAATCCCTGACCCAATAATTGCCTGAAAAACATTTTCCCCACCCTAGCACTCCCTCTATTCTCCTAGGCAGATGGGAAATCCACAGACCACCAATCTTTCTGAAGGAGAGCAGTCATTTAACACCTCTGATCTACAAAGTCAGGAAAGTGTGTTCACCAAAAAAATCTTCTTCTGTTCACTTTGTCCCTTCTAACTTACCTCTTCTCTAGATAGTGTCAACTTTTCCAAGCCCAGACATATGCTAATTAGCTGCTCCACAGCTCCAGGTGGGGTTAACAGTAATTACATCTGTGGTAGAGGCATGGAGAGAGAGAGGACTTGTAAGCCAAGATGCAAGAACCAAGACTGGGGACCTGCCTGTCAATCAAGAAGAAGGTTCCAAATGGAATGTTCCCAGGAGGAGAGGCAGTTGAGCTGGCCAGGGGGAGAAACTTGTGACTTGGTCTCTGTCTCTCAGGCTCTGGGCAGTTGAAGTTGACCAGGAGAGAAACTTTGGACTTTGTTTCCCTCTCTGGAGTTGAGGCTGACTGAGGACCCTGGTGGGGCTAGCTTGGTTTGGGGGCTCTCTGACCAAGGGAGAAACCTCTGTTCTCTGAGATTTGATTGACCAACAGTTGGAGGAAAGCCATACTGAAGGAGAGATTTTGAACTTTGTTTCTCACTGGGGTTAAGCTGAGAGACCTTACTGGCTTTGTGAAGAAGAAAGATTTTAAACAGCTGTTGTCGTCCATCTCTCTAACTATCTTAGAGTTTGTGACTGGACTACTTTCTCAAACCCTCAATTCTCCCTCATTTTAGATTAGGGACATCCTCATCCCTCTTACCTCAGTTTCCTATCCTGTTATCCCAATAAACCCCTTGACTTGAAAAAGGAAAAGAAAAGAATATCTTTATAGTTTACTCAAAGGGGGAGGGAAGAAGCCAAAGGCTGGAAGCAGGAAGGAGAGGGTTGGAGAAGGGAGGGAGTGAAAGGGGGAGGAGGTTATAAAGATATACTGATCCATCAGCCATCAGTAGAGATCAGTAGGCAAACCCCAGAGCATTCCCTAGTATCTATCTAGAGCAGTTCCCCTGTGTACCAACATCCCTGTACTAGCATCCCTCAGCATTTTTCATTCCTACCTCCATTACAAATAAGAAGTTTCAGGTTCCCTTAGCAGCTCTCTCTAATAAGCCAGAGCATCCAGTCATTGCAAGAGAAATATTTTCCACAGATTAACATTTCTATTTCAATAAGAAATAGTAACACAGATCACCTTTTTTATTTCATATCATTGCTTCAGGTATTAATCACTGCTAAATCCCCAACCTTGAGCTTCAAAAAACTTCCTCTAAATGCTTTGCTAGTCATATAATGATTCAGAGAGATTTCAACTCTGTGTTTTGTAAGAGCATCACTTTCTCTGGTGTATGTGTTTCCCCCTCCAAAATAGACATAAAATTTAAATGGTCACCAAAAAGTACCCGGGCTATGGTTGTGTGCTCCAACCAGTTAAGTTTCCCATAGCTGTAGTTAATTGTGTCCCATGTAGTTGTTGTTGAATTGTTAGTCATGTCTGACTTTTTGGAACCCCACTTGGGGTGTTCTGGACAAAGATACTTGAATGGTTGGCCATTTCCTTCCTTCCTTCCTTCCTTCCTTCCTTCCTTCCTTCCTTCCTTCCTTCCTTCCTTCCTTCCTTCCTTCCTTCCTTCCTTCCTTCCTTACTTCTCCTCCCAACTGCCTGTTCATATTCTTAGACCATTTATCACTTGGAGAATGGCTTTTATTCTTATAAATTTATAGAAGTTCTTTATTCATCTTCAGATTGAGATCTTCATGAGATAAACTTACTACAAAGATTTTCTCTAATCAATTATTGCTCTTTTTATCTTAACTATATTGGATGACTTTTAGAACTTTAACTTAGTCAAAATTATCTAATTTATCTTCTATGATCTTTTATACCTTGTTTGGTCATGAACATTTCTTCCATTTATATATTGGAGAATCAATTTTCCCCCATATTTCTCTTATTTGTTTATGACCTTATATATCTAGGCCACACATTCATTTGAAGCTTAATCTTAATACTGGGTGTGAGTCATTGTCTTAAATAAAATTCCAATTTTTCCTTCATCAAAAAATAAATGGAGTCCTTGTCCCGGCAGTTAGAGTCTTAATGTTTATTGAACATAAGGTGATTCATTTGCTTCTGTCTGGCTTGTAACTAATCTCTTTCAACTATAGACCTCTATTTTTTTTATCAATATCAAATTATTTTGAAAATTATTGCTTTGTAGTATATTTTGAAACCTGGTGCCTCAAATCCCCCTTTTTTCTCAGTTTCCCCCATTATTCCCCTTGAGATTTTTGACCTTTTTTGGATTCTGTGAATTTCATTGTTCTTTTTTATTAGATCAATAAAATAAATCATTGAATAAGTAAATTAATTTAAAGAGTATTGTCATTTTTATTATGTTATTCATGAACAAACAGCATTTTAAAATTATTTAAATCTGTCTTTATTTCTATAAAATGATATGTTTATAAAGTTTTTATATGTATTTAGATAGCTATTATTATTATTAATAATAATCTATTTTCGTGTGGTAAGTAGACATCTTAGTAGTTTATATATTCCATAGTTATTTTGAAAGGAATTTATCTTTGAATCTTTTTCTTCTGGTTTATGTTAGTATTATATAAAATGATGATGACTTATGTGAATTTATTTGGTATCTAATAATTTTATTGAATACCTAATGATTTTAATTTTATTGTTTCAATTAGTTCTTTAGTAACACTTTAGAGTTCTTTAAGAATATCATCATGTCATCTGAAAAAAGTGATCATTTTGTTTCCTCTTCATCTATCTTTCTTTCTTTTTTTTTCTTTCTTATTATTGCTTTAGTCAGCATTTTTAGAATGGACATTTTTATTGGCTGTTCTTCATGTCTAGAATTTTCTCTTTTTTCACATTCTCCTTCCATTTGTTTGGATCTCAAGTTCTTAGCACATGACCTGGCATAAAGTAGGTATTTAATAAATGCTTGTCGACTAACTTTTGCTAACATACATATCTTTTGCATAACTTCTTTCAAGAAAATCATCATATGGTACAGCTTATACCTAACTGCTATGTGTCTTTCCATTACTTTTTAGGTCATCAGCAATTTTTAATTCTCCTGGGCCTCTGACATTTTATGGTTTGTAGTCACAAAACATTTTAGGGTGGGAGGGGAGAAAAATTAAAAATATAAACATAGGTTGTACTTTTTAGTAAGGTCGACTGAGTTACTCAGTTACTGGAGGGAGAGGATGACTGGGTCAGGACAGACTTTGTGTTACAAAATTATGTTACAAATTTATGTTACATAACTTCAACTTGGGCCCTCACTGCTGCTAGGAATCCTTCTACACCTTTGTAATTAATTCATTATTCTCCTCACCACTGAAGCTCTGCCAAACCTTTTTATCCTTTCTCAAATCTTACTTGGCTTCCCCTTCCTTCCCCCATCAACTGAAGATCTTGCCTCGTATTTTACTGAAAAAATTGAAAACATTTGCTGAGTTCCCTCTTTCCATTCTATCTTACATTATTCCTCATATACTGTCTGCTACTCTCTCTGCCTTTACTCCTGCCTCACATGGAGAGGTGGCCTTTTTCTTTGTCAAAGCAAATATTTATACCCACAAAGGTGATCACATGTCACTTATTTTCAATTTCTCCATTTCTCTTGCCTACAAATAAGATCATGCCTCTTCCATCCTCCCAAAACATCCCAACAGGATACATCTATCCCTAATTATTGTCTCCTACCTTTCCTGCTTTTGTGGCTAAACACTCCCTGAAAAAGTCATTTTTAATAGGTGCCTCCACTTCCTCTGTTCTCACTCTGTTCTTAAGTCTCTATAATCTGACTTCTGACCTCATCAGTCAATCAAAATCTATCAAACTCAGCCAGTCAAAAACTTTCTCTAAAGTTGCCAATGACTTAATGATCAAATTGAGTGGCTATTTCTTAATTCTTATCCTTTCTGATCACTCTGCAGCCTTTGATACTGTTACTCTTGGCCTTGATACACTCCTTTCTAAGTTTTTTGTATCCTTGCTGTCTTCTTTCTTTGGCTTCTCAGTCCTTAGTACAGTGACTGGAACATACTATGCACTTAATAAATATTAATTGATGGACTAACATACTACTCGTCTCAGCTGTTGGTTATTTATTTCTATAAGTTTTTGAATTTCGAATTCATATGCTAGCCTTATACAGTCTAATGATAATAATTCATCCTAACTGCCCCAAACCTACAAATCAGCTGTCTATCTATTGAAGACTTTCATCTCTTTAGAACAGGAATTCTTCATCTGATATCTGCACATTTTAAAATATATATATGTATATATTTATGACTATTTCAATATAATTGGTTTCCTTTATCATTTTATATTTTTATTTTATAAAAATATTATTCAGACTTGAATATAAAGAAGGAAACTATAAGTAAATTAGATGAACACAGAATAGTATACTTGTCAGATATTTGGCAAAGGAAAAATTTTAAGACCAAGCAAGAGTTTAAAAAATCATAAAATGTAAAATAAATAATTTTGATTACATTAAATTAAAAAGTTTTGTATAAACAAAAACAATGTACCCCAAATTAGAAGGGAATCAACAAATTGGGAAAAAATCTTTATAATAAAAACCTCTGATGAAGGTCTAATTACTCAAATTGGTAAGGAGCTAAATCAGTTGTACAAAAAAATCAAGTCATTCCCCAATCGATAAATGAGCAAGGGACATGAATAGGCAATTTTCAGTTAAAGAAATCAAAACTATTAATAAGCACAGGAAAAAGTGCTCTAAATCTCTAATAATCAGAGAAATGAAAATCAAAACAACTCTGAGGTATCACCTCACACCTAGCAGATTGGCTAACATTAAAGCAAAGGAAAGTAATACATGTTGGAGGGGATGGGGCAAAATTGGGACATTAATACATTGCTGGTGACATTGGGAATTGATCCAACTATTCTGGAAGGCAATTTGGAACTATTCCCAAAGGATGCTAAAAGTCAGCCTGCCCTTTGATCCAGCCAAAGCACTGCTGTGTTTATGCCCCAAAGAGATAATAAGGAAAAAGACTTGTACAAAATATTTATAGCTGCACTCTTTGTGGTGGCAAAAAATTGGAAAATGAGGGGATGCCATTCGACTGTGGAATGGCTGAACAAATTGTGGTATATGTTGGTGATGGAATACTATTGTGCTCAAAGAAATAATGAACTGGACAAATTCCATATGAACTGGAATGACCTCCAGGAATTGATGCAGAGTGAAAGGAGCAGAACCAGGAGGATATTGTACCCAGAGACTGATACACTGTGGCACAATTGAATGTAATGGACTTCTCTAGTAGCAGCAATGCAATGATATAGGAAAATTCTGAGGGATTTATGAGAAAGAGCACTATCCACATTCAGAAGAAGAACTGTGAGAATCCAAAGAGAAGAAAAGCAATTGCTTGATCACATGGGTTGATTGGAATATGATTGAGGATATAGACTCTAAATGATCACCCTAGTGTAAACATTAATAATATGGAAATGGTTTTGATCAATAACACATGTAAAACCCAGTGGAATTGTGTGTCCACTATGGGAGGGGCGTAGGGGGGAGGGAAAGAACATGAATCTTATAACCATGGAAAAATAGTCTAAATTAGTTAATTAAATAAAATTTTCCAAATTAAAAATAATAAATAAAAGTATTATTCAGAGGAATCTGTAGGCGTTACCAGATTGCCAAAGGCAGTCAGAGATTGGCGATAATAAAGAACACATTTTTAACATAAAAGAAAGGTTAAGAAATCCTGCTCTAGAAGAGAGAATGTACTCCATTTATCCAGAACCTATTTCAATTATGTTGTTTGCACTAGGATGTTCATTTGAAGTCTACATCCCCAACCATATTCCTTTGACCCATGTATTCAAGCAGTTGTTTTTCTTTGGTGTTTTAACTTCCACTGTGTTTCCTCTGGATGTGGATAGTGGTTTTTCTCATAAATCCCTCCAGTTTGTTCAGGATCACTGCATTGCCACTAATGGAGAAGTCCATTACATTCGGTTGTACCACAGTGTATCAGTCTCTGTGTACAATGTTTTCCCTGGTTCTGCTCCTCTCACTCTGCATCAATTCTTGGTGGTTGTTCCAGTCCCCATGGAATTCCTCCACTTTATTATTCTTTTGAGCACAATAGTATTCCATCACCAACATATACCACAATTTGTTCAGCCATTCCCCAATTGAAGGGCATCCCCTCATTTTCCAATTTTTTTGCCACCACAAAGAGCACATCTATGAATATTTTTGTACATGTCTTTTTCCTTATCGTCTCTTTGGGGTACAAACCCAGCAGTGCTATGACTGGATCAAAGAGCAGACAGTCTTTTAGTGCCCTTTGGGCATAGTTCCAAATTGCCCTCAAGAATGGTTAGATCAATTCACAACTTTACCAGCAATGCATTAATGTCCCAACTTTGCCACATCCCCTCCAGCATTCATTACTTTCCTTTGCTTTCATGTTAGCCAATCTGCTAGGTGTGAGGTGTATCAGAGTTGTTTTGATTTGCATCTCTCTGATTATAAGAGATGTAGAGCACTTTTTCATGTGTTTATTAAAAGTTTTGATTTCTTTAACTGAAAATTGCCTATTCATTTCCCTTGCCCATTTATCAATTAGAGAATGGCTTGATTTTTTTGTATAACTGGTTTAGTTCTTTATAAATTTGAGCAATTAGATGTTTGTCAGAGGTTTTTGTAATGAAGATTGTTTCCCAATTTCTTGCTTCCCTTCTAATTTTGAATGCATTAGTTTTGTTTGTACAAAAATGTTTTAATTTGATGTAATCAGAATTATTGATTTACATCTTGTGATTTTTTTTCTAGCTCTTGCTTGGTTTTAAAGTCTTTCCTTTCCCAAAGATCTGACAAGTATACTATTCTGTGTTCACCTAATTTGTTTATAGTTTCCTTCTTTATATTCAGGTCTTTCACCCATTCTGAGTTTATCTTGGTGTAGAGTGTGAGATGCTGATCCAAACCCAATCTCTCCCATACTGTCTTCCAATTTTCGCAGCAGTTTTTATCAAATAGTGGGTTTTGGTCCCCAAAACTGGGATCTTTGGGTTTATCATAGACTGTCTTGCTGAGGTCATTTACCCCAAGTCTATTCCACTGATCCTCCTTTCTGTCTCTTAGCCAGTACCAAATTGTTTTGAGGACTACTGCTTTATAGTATAGTTTGAGATCTGGGACTGCAAGTCCTCCTTCCTTTGCATTTTTTTTTTTCATGATTTCCCTGGATATCCTTGATCTTTTGTTCTTCCAAATGAACTTTGTTATTTTTTTTCTAATTCAGTAAAAAAGTTTTTTGGTAGTTCAATGGGTATGGCACTAAATAAGTAAATTAATTTGGGCAGGTTTGTCATTTTTATTATGTTAGCTCGTCCTACCCATGAGCAATCAATGTTTCTCCAATTGTTTAGATCTAGTTTTAATTGTGTGGAGAATGGTTTGTAGTTGTGTTCATATAGTTCCCGTGTTTGTCTCAGCAGATAGATTCCTAAGTATTTTATATGGTCTAGGGTGATTTTAATGGAATTTCTCTTTCTAATTCTTGATGCAGAAATGGGTTGGAGATATATAGAAATGCTGATGTCTCATGCTGATTTATTTTGTATCTTGCGACTTTGCTAAAGTTGTTGATTATTTCGACTAGCTTTTTGGTTGATTCTCTAGGATGTTTTAAGTAGACCATCATATCATCTGCAAAGAGTGATAGCTGGGTCTCCTCATTGCCAATTTAAATACCTTCAATTTCTTTTTCTTCTCTAATTGCTACTGCTAGTGTTTCTAGTACAATGTTATTACAAAGTAATAGAGGTGATAATGGGCATCCTTGTTTTACTCCTGACCTTATTGGGAATGCATCTAGTTTATCCCCATTGCAGATGATGTTTGCTGATGGTTTTAGATATATACTCTTTATTATTTTTAGGAAAGGCCCTTCTATTCCTATACTTTCTAATGTTTTCAATAGGAATGGGTGTGGTATTTTATCAAAAGCTTTGTCTGCATCTATTGAGATAATCATGTGATTTTTGTCAGTTTGCTTGTTAATATGGTCAATTATGTGGATGGTTTTCCTAATATTGAACCATTCTTGCATTCCTGGTATAAATCCTCATAGTGAATAACCCTTGGGATGACTTGCTGGAGTCTTTTTGGAAGTATCCTATTTAAGATTTTTGCATCTATATTCATTTGGGAGATTGGTCTATAGTTTTCTTTCTCTGTTTTTGACCTGCCTGGCTTTGGGATCAGTACCATGTTTTTGTCGTAAAAAGAATTTGGTAGAACCCCTTCTTGGCTTATTCTGTCAAATAGTTTGTATAGTATTAGGGTTAGCTGTTCTTTTAATGTTTGATAGAATTCATTTGTGAATCCATCTGGACCTGGGGATTTTTTCTTAGGGAGTTCTTTGATGGCTTGTTCAATTTCTTTTTCTGATATGGGGTTGTTTAGACAATTTATTTCTTCCTCTGTTAGTCTAGGCAATTTATATCTTGTAAGTATTCATCCTGTACCCATTTTTGGAACCCTCAAAACAACCTTTTGATTTTAAAACAAAAAATCTCATGTCTGAACCCCTGAACCATATCTCTCTTAGGCCATGGGTAGAAGCCTCCCTCCTCTTGTCTACCATGGTAGCAAATGCTGTTCATGCACTGTGTGGCCATTTAAAAACCCACATAGTTACTACTGTCTCCCAGAAGATCCGCCTCTTGTCAGGGCTGTGGTCCAAGTTCTCCAATCAAAGAGGTTTGAGAGTGGGATGTCATGAAGAGCATACATTGGAGTAGGAACCAGGAGCCAGTTCTCTTCCTTTGGAATCATGAAATGGGTAGGTGCAGTCTGTGTCAGGGCCAGCTCAGCCTGCTCTTGGAGGCGGTGACTAAGATATGGAGCCTGAGTCTGGATTTGAACTCAGCTGCTCCTGACTCCAGGACGAGTGCTCTATGAATTAAGCCCTCAGCTGCCTTCTAGACTTCATCCACCTTCCTTTCAACAAGAATAAAATGGGATACCATGAGTTACTTTACTAAATAATAATTGTAAATAGTGATAAATGTAATTAGTAAATAATAACAAAATTAAGCTGTAGTCTCCAGAGAATTTCAATCAGAACAGAGAAGAGGACATTTATAAGAGATGTGAAGGCAGAAATGGCACAATTTGACACCAGATTGATTGTGCAGGGTGAGGGCAAAGGAGGAGTCCAGAAAGGCACTGAAGTTTCAGGATTATATGGCTGGGAACATGATGATGCCCTTGACAGTAATATACATATTGGCAAGAGAAAAAAGGTCCGCTGTCTGTTTGGGGCATGTGTGGTTAGAGGTTTCTACCACATACCCAGTTTGAGATGTCAAAAAGGCAGTTGGCGATGTAGAATTGGAGTTCAGAAGAAATTAGGGATAGATTTGGACATCTGGGAACCATCTTCCTAGAACTGATAAATGAACCTACGATCAGTCCACTTTCAAACTGAATTAAACCATTAATGATCACTCTTAGCTTGATCATTCAACTAGTTCTGAATCCTATCATTTGTTTTGTTATCTAGACTTTTTTAGTCACTCAGTTGTTTCCAACTCTCCATGACTCTATGGACCATATTGTTCATGACGTTTTCTTGGCAAAGACCCTGGAGGGGTTTACCATTTACTTCCCCAGTGGATTAAGGTGAACAGGATTAAGTGACTTGCCCAGAGACACACAGCTAGTCAATGCATAGGGCTGAATTTGAGCTCAATTCTTCCTGACTCCAGGGCAAGTGCTCTATCTACTGAGCCCCTAGCTGTCTTCTCGATTTCACACTCTGCATTTTCCACAAGAATAACATGGGATACCATGAGATACTTTACTGAGTGCTTCACTAAAATCTCAGTAAACTATATTTATAACATTGACCTGATCTGCAAGTTAAACAAAACTATCAAACCAAGAAAAAGGCTTGCTCTGATATAAACCTGTTCTTGGCGAATGCAGGCTCATTCTATATGATTACTTCTTTTTCTGATTGTTCACTAACCACGTCGTTAATAATTCAGCCTATAATTTCTACAGGAATGGAATTCAAGCTTCTAGTCCTCTATTTGAAGGGCATTATTCTTTTCCCCTTTTTGAACTTCAGGAAAATATTTTATACTCTCCAGACCAATGGTGCCTCTCCCATTCTCTGTGATCTTACACTTACATTTTAATGATAGTGGTTCAGCAATCATATATACAGTTCTCTCGTGAGCCAGATATAATGTTCACCCTGGTAAGATGACTTAGCTACATAAAGAATACCCTACTGTTACTTATAATAAAAAAAACCCAAACCCTTACCTTTTGTCTTAGAATCAATAGTGTGTATTGGTTTTAAGGCAGAAGGATTAGTGGTAAGGGCTAGGCAATGGGGGTCAAGTGACTTGCTCAGGGCCACACAGTTATAGAGAGTCCGAGGTCAGAATTGAACCTAAGACTTTCTATTTCTATTTATCTTGAGTCTTAATCCCTTATGAGATTATTTTCCTGCCCTTTCCCATACAAAGGTCATTCTCCTTCACCAGAAAAATAGAAGCAAAATAAAAATTAAGCATAGCAGTAGCATGTCTGAGCACCCCAAATCACAATGGAAGTATGAGTTAAGGGTGTGTTCTCAGAGGTGACTGCTACATTGTCAACAAATATTTATTAAAAACTTGCTATATTACTTTTCCCACAGCTAGGTGATACAGTAGAGAGAGTGTGCTGGGACTGGAGTTAGGAAGAACTGAGTTCAAATCTAGCCTCAGGCATTTACTAGTTGTATGACCTTGGGCAAGTCATTTTACCATGTTTGCCTCAGTTTACTTATCTGTAAAATGAGCTGGAAAAGGAAATGACAAACCACTCCAGTATCTTTGCCAAGAAAATTCCAAATGGTCACACAGAGTTGGACATGACTGAAAAGTATCTGAATAATAACAAAAGATTACTTTTTTTCTTAGATATACTTGCATAATTATCCATAATGACAGAGGACAAAAATGGCTCAGGCAATTATAATCTATAGATAATCCCCAAACCTTGTATCAGCCAATAGTTGCAGTTCTTATGCTAACCCTTTTCACCAGAGTTGCTAATATCTATCTATCTATCTATCTATCTATCTATCTATCTATCTATCCATCCATCCATCTATCCATCCAGCCACCTTTCTCTCTACTATCATCTATCTACTATCTCTTTATCTCCATCTATCCATCATCTCTCTCTCTGTCTATCCATCCATCTCTATCTAGATATATACATATATATACACATATGATTGTGAACATATATAAACAACACACACATAATACATAAATAAGTATATATACATGAATAAATATGTCTTTACATGAAATATAAATGTCTCTAAATAAAATAAATATATATGGCTATATAAAAATTATATATGGCTAAAAGGTGGGGACCTCAAGGGAGACATGGAAAGGAAAGGAATCTAGATAATCTCCCAAATGGATAATTGATCCTTTATTACTCTCAGAAAGAATAACTGTATGACAGACAGTGTACACATATAGTGTATGCCAAGAGGAATACAAAAACACATGTAAATTTCTTGAGGTTAGAAAGTATAGAATTTTATCTGTAACTAACGAGATTCTTGTCTAGTGAGAGCCAAGGATAGTTTTCTGTAAAGATGATGCTTAACTGAACAAATCTTTTAATCTCTATTTGATTTCATTTTGTTTTCAGAAAGGAAAACTCAGGGTCTGTTCAATGTCTCCTCAGATTCTTTTAAAACAAGCATTAGAATTGTTGCTGTATATATATATATATATATTTTTTTTTTTGAGAGGGGGCAAAACTAGGTTATCACCATTTTTCTTCTCCTAAGAGCCATCATAATAACTTCTTCAAATATTTGAATGATAGATGACCATTTAACTGCATTTTTGGTTTTATTACCAATTTATCTTACTAAGTTAGAGAAAGAATGCAGATACAATGGAAAGGACTTAAGTTGAGGTAAAGCATTTCCAAGTCCCTTAATCCATACAGCAACTCTTAGAAGGAATCAGTAAACGACCAACACAGTTAATACTAGTAATAGATTAACTTGACACAAGAAAAAAGAGTTGTGAGAATAAAATGCCAGTTGAAGGAGTCTCATCAGTTGTATAGCCTTATTGGCCATCTTCAATATGGAATAAGGAAGGAGTGAGAACTGTAGCAAAATAATGAAATTCCACCACAATTAACAATAATGTGAACTCCAAGGGTGAGATGGAGCAGAAACATGATGTCTCTAAGTATTAATGTTACAAAAGATGATAATTATCCAAAGGTGTAGATTTAGCTATACTTTTTGTCATTTCCCAATCATTAAAGTTGTCACCAGAATAAGGAACGAAAGCAGAAATAGGACATGAAAATCACTGCAGTTAAATTCAGTTACCTTATTTATTAAAAAAAAAAAAACACTTTATCTTCTGTCTTAAAATCAATACTAAGTATCCGTTCCAGGGCAAAAATGTGGTAAGGGATTTGTAATTCTGGTTAAGTGACTTTCCTAGGATCACATAGCTAAGAATTCTCTGAAAAATATCTAAATTTGAACCCAGGACCTCCCATTACCAGGCCTGGCTATTTATGTACTGCGCCACTTATTTATCTCAATATAGTTACTTTAAAGCAATGGTGTCAAATTCAGTAGAAACAAGGGCCACCGATTCATACAAAGGAATCCCTGCTGGTTGTATATTGACTTAGTTTTAAAATAAAATATTACTTATTTTTATTTATTTATTAAATATTTTCAAGTTATATTTTAGTCTAGTTCAGAGGCCCTAGGTCATATGCCATGGGTCAAATGTTTTGCACTTCTGATTTACAATATCTTTAGTGAAAGAATTAATGTTAGGAGTTTGAAAATATTGGCTAACATGAAGTTGGGGGACCTTCTATGCAATCTTATTTGTTCAGGCAAATCTGTTGCCACCTCCTATACGTGTGGATAATTAATTATAGCCTCTAAATGAATCTAGGGGGTAATAACAAAAGGAAGACATTTAGAAAAATTATTGTTGTAGATTTTGTAATCCTAGATTAAGACACAACCAGCAATTAAATATGTAATGATTACCAGAACAATGGTAGAATTATGTACTTGCAATGTTTCTGTGTAAATCTCAACATCATTGTATCAGACCTAGACAAGTTTAAGGGAATTCAGGGAAAAACAATAAATCTTATTAGAAGATTGAGGGAATTGAATAGATGAAAAGAGTCTCAGATTCTAGTTGAGGAAGGATATGCCCATTGCTTTACAAATATTTGAAGAATATAAATACAGAAAATCATAGTAGTTGTAGAATCTTAAAGTTGGAAGGGACCTAAAAAGTCATCTCATCTAATCCACTGCTATATGCTTGAATATCTTCTAAAACTGTCTCAACAAGTGGTTATATATATAAGAAGAAGACATTCAGAACAGTGGAGAGTTACTACTACTACTACATGATAGTAGTGATTAATGACAGCTAAAAGTCTGATGATAGCAATGAGGAGAAAAACTGTAAAATTCACACAAGGGAATTCTAAAATCATAGAATTTGGTGGCTGTTTAGAACAAGGCAAAATAGCCTATGCAGTACAGCAATAAATGAATGAAAGCATTATTAAGAGTTTATGATGTGCCTAGCACTGAGCTCAGCATTAAGGATACAAAAAGAAAATTGAATCCAGCTCTTGCTTTCAAGGAGGTTGCATTCTAATGGAGAGACAAGGATGAGTATTTTGTTTCCCAAAATTGCAAGAATTGTGAATGAAACCATCAGGATATAAACGGATACACCTTTTTTAGTAGATATTTCTAGCACTATTGATTTGGCTATGGTTATAAAACCTGAAAAGGGGCAATAGGTTTGTGTGTATGTGTGTGTGTGTGTGTAATTCTTTTTATTTTTTCCTACTTTTTTTTCTGTTACATGTAAAAACATTTTTACAATAGTTTTTGATAATTTAAAATCCCCCCCCCCCCACCAAGCCAGGTGGTGAATAGTCTGATATAAGATATACTCATTCTTTCATGCAATACATATTTCCATATTGCTCATGTCATGATAGGCGAACACACAATAGAAATCTCATGAAGGAAATATATTGGAAGATGAACTGCACTCAGAGTCCAACAGTTACTTTGTGGATAGCATTTTCATCATGAGTCCCTTGTGATTATCTTGGAGACGAGCTTCACTAATAATTGTTTAGTCTTTTGCAGTTGATTATTGTATAATATTTCTTTTACTGTATATATTGTTCTCCTGGTTCTGCTCACTTCACCTTGCAACAGTTCATGTAAGTGTTTCTGGTTTTTTTGAACTCATCCTGTTCATCATTCCTTATGACACAATAGCATTCCATTACAAATATATACCACAACTTGTTCATCCATTCTCCCAATGATGGACATCCCCTCAGTTTCCAATTCTTTTCCACTACAAGAAGAGCTGCTCAAAATATTTTGGTACAGGTAGGTCCTTTTCCTTTATCTCTTATCTCTTTGGGAAACAGACCCAGTAGTGGTATTGCTGGGTCAAAGAGTATGCATAGTTTTGTGCCCTTTGAGCCTGGTTTCATATTGCTCTCCAGACTGTTTGGGTCAGTTCACAGTTCCACTAAGTGTATTAGTGTTCCAATTTTCCCACATTTCCTCCAACATTTATGATTTTTCTTTTTAGTCATGCTAGCCAATCTGGTAGATGTGAGGTGGTAGCTCAGAATTATTTTAATTTGTATTTCTCTAATCAATAGTGATTTGGAGCATTTTTTCTTGTGATTATGGATAGTTTTAATTTCCTTCTCTGAGAACTGCCTGTTCATATCTTTTGACAATTTTTCAATAAAGGAATGCTTTGTGTTCTTATAAATTTGACTCAGTTCTCTATATATTTGAGGAATGAGGCTTTTATCAGAGACACTATAAAGATTTTTTTTCGCAAATTTCTTCTTTTCCTGGTTGCATTAATTTTATTTATAAAAGACATTTCTAAATTTAATTTAATCAAAATTATCTATTTCATTTTTTTGTAATATTCTCTATATTTTGTTTGGTTATAAATTCTTTCCTTATCTATACATTTGACAGGTAAACTCTTCCATGTTCCATTAATTTTTTATGGTGCCTTTTATTTCTAGATTGAGTATCCATTTTGACTTTATCCTGATGTATGGTATGAGATGTGGTTCATGCCTAATCTTTGCCACACTGTTTTCCAGTTTTCCTAGAAGTTTTTGCCAAACAGTAGGTTCTTTCCCCCAAAGCTTGGCTCTTTGAGATGTGTTGATTATCTAATCTATTCCATTGATCCACCACTATTTCTTAGTCAGTACTAGTTTGTTTTGCAAGATCCAGTGACAATAAGGGGATGGAGGGGGATGGAGGGAGTAAATGAAGCATGGCAGCAACAGCTGGCCTGATAGTTTGGGCCACAGGTGTGGCACTCAATGATCATGACCTCTCAGGTCCTATGGCAGGAGTTCTAAAGTTGAAAAGATTATGTCATCTGGGCCTAGTCTGCATCCTAGTGTCAAAATGGCTGGAGAGAAGATGGTGAAGAATAAAGGATGATGACCATGAGTCATTAGAAAAAGTCAAATTGTGCTCAATATGTTTCTTTCTTTTTTTAAAAAACTCCTTCCTTCCATCTTAGAATCAATACTGTGTATTGATTCCAAGGCAGAAAAGTGGTAAGAGCTAGACAATGGGAGTTAAGGGACCTTCCCATGGTAATGCAACTAGAAAGTGTCTGAGGACAAATCTGAATCCAGGACCTCCCATCTCTAAGTCTGGTTCTCAATCTACTGAGCAACCTAGCTACCTCTGCTCAATATATTTTTAAAAAAATGTCATATTGTTTATTTTAGTAAGCGAATAATCCTATAAAATCCAAATTCCAAAACATTTACCCAAATAAATTGTATGCTTTCATTGGCATTCCTACTCCAGCAGTTCCTTCTCTGAACATGAATAGGATTCTTTGTCATAAATCCCTCAGAATTGTCCTGGATCATTGTATTGCCAATAGCAGCAAAGTCTATCACATTTGATCATCCCACAGTATTGCTGTTCCTGTGTACAGTGTTTTCCTGGTTTTGCTTATTTCACTCTGCACCAGTTCTGTAGGTCTTTCCAGCCCTTTCTGAAATCATTCTGTTCAGCATTCCTTACAGCACAATAGAATTCCATCACCATCATATACCACAATCTGTTCAGTCATTCCCCAATTGACCTCTTTAGTTTCCTTGCCACCACAAAAAGCACCTAGTATACTTTTTATTTTTTATTCATTTATTTCTAATTTTTATTGAAGTATTTTCCATGGTTACATGATTCATGATCTTTCCTTCCCCCTTTCCCCTCCCCACTCCCAGAGCCAACAAGCAATTCCACTGAGTTATACGTGTATTATCTCAGCATACTTTTTAAAGAAATGAGGTGAGTAATGCATTTTGGAAATATTTCCATAAATGTGAGTAAAAATTCTAAAGCATTCAAATATGTAAAGCTTCAGTTATATGAAAAGTGTGGTCATCTAAAAGCACCGAGAGCTCTGATTTCTCTCAGACTGGGCAGTATTTTGAAGGCCTGATTTGCTCCTTACTCATATTGCAGAGGTAGAGCTGGAGGTAGAGGGAAGAAAGAGAATTTGAATTCTGCCAGCACTGGTGCAAAGCACAGCTTAATTGAAAAGATTATTTCTTGAATATTGCTGAGCAGGAGGGTAAGGCTAAGTAAGCATTCAGGGAAAAGTAATTCATAATGTTCTTTTGAAGTTTCAGTGTCCAACAAAGTTGTGACCTTCATCAGGAAAGATCTTGGAAGCAAACCAGAAAACATTCTGCTACTTTTGTATCAATCTACGAGGCATTCATGTCAGGAAATCTATTTGTGATTAGGGTTATGCTATGTTAAGAAGGATATTATGGAACTTGGGAAGGTCTAGGGAAGGCCAGCTATAATGATGAAGGGGATGAAATGGTGTGCACACGAGGGCAGATTAAAATACATTCATCTGGAAAGATAACACAAATTAAACAGATCCATTTTGGAGCCTACGGCAGTATATGTAATGCACTGAGCTAGCTGCTAGAAAGAGGGGTTGATTAAGAACTCATCTCATCTTCTTAACAGTCATTTATTAGTAGTCTTTATTATGTGCTAGTTACTGGATTTAGGTCCAATGGGTGGACAAAGTGAATAAAGGCTTAACTCAGTAATGGAGAATCCCTCCTGATGCAGTGGTAAAGCTTAGGACATGGGAGCCCAGAAATGCCTTGCTGATTAATAGGCAAATGGCTCAAGGAGCAACAGAAAAAGTACCCTAAATTTAAATCCCAGCCATTAACAAAATAAACAAACCCACCAGGGGATGAAGCAATGGACTTAGTAAAACCAGAGCAGGCTTAGAATGAGAGAAATCAGGTCTGTCAGAAGAGGCAATACACCCCTTTCCTAGTCTTGTTGGGTTCATCCTTTTTGATTCCAAGAGAATATCTGGAACAGTGTTTGAGTGACTGTGTGTGTGTGTGTGTGTGTGTGTGTGTGTGTGTGTGTGTGTGTGAGAGAGAGAGAGAGAGAGAGAGAGAGAGAGAGAGAGAGACAGACAGACACACACACACACACACACACACAGAGTAACAGACAGACAGAGACAGAGAATGTTTGTGTGTTCTGGAGCACAAGTCAGTTTCCTAAAGGGACAGAGACACCCATAACACTCAGGCTCATTACCATAACAACACAAGGGGAAAAAGACTCAGGTCTCATTACAAGTGCACTGTTCCTCCAAGGGTCAGCTAGTCTCTCCCATGCACTCATTCTATTCCATTGCTTGACATTTGATGTAAAATGCATTGACTTCATTTGCCACTAACTGAGTTCCCCATAATACTCTGGAAGAAGTTCTAGTGCTATCAATTGCCATTTAATTAAGTATTTCCTTGAAGATTAGTGTTCCTAGGATCATCCTGAACACTCTCCTGCAAGTATGAAAGGTGATACCTATACTCTTATCCACCTTCACACCTTGGGATATCACCATTACTTTCTAAATTAATGATGTTTAGGCTTAAAGATGAGTAAAAGTTAGTACCACTATATCAGTGGTGGTGAACCTATGGCACATAAGTCAGAGAGGGCACTCAGATTCCTCTCAGTGGGCCCATGTGCCATCACCCAGCATAGACTTCTCCAGAGTTCATTACTAGAAAGTCACAGGGAATTAGGACTGGACTGCTCCCCTCTCCATTCTCCACAGGTGCCTGAGGACATTTCTTATATCACCCACCCTTCTAAAAGATTTGCCATCACTGCACTATATACTCCCCAAGAGTGAAGAAATTCTTCCAAATGTTACCATTTCTTTAAAAATGGTGAACAGTTGCATAAGTGATCATACTGAAAGTATTTGGAAACCACTTCAGCCAGCACCCATTTAATCTATGTAAGAAGCTGAGAGACATGGCAGCCAATGGTTGCTCTAACTTGGAAGGCAAGTTCATTGCAAAACATTATGTAGGAGGAGGATGGAAAACTAAGTATAATGTTGCCTTACAAAACAGGAGAAAGAAATTGAGAAGAAAATGAGTCAGCAAAGAACTTGGCAACAATCCAGTTAAGATAGATTATCCAGAGAGAATTTAAAGATGAAATTGAGAAGAAGAGAATTCATAGGACAAAAATTGAACCAATCTACCATCATTTTTATGATAGTCTCTTTTAAATGGCAAGAAAAATAGACTCATGATGTTTGTATTGCATTATACCAATGCTATTTAGAAGGTAAGGTCTAAAAGAGTAGTTAGACTTGGCCAAATACACATATAAAAGAAAACTATGTTTGCCACAAAACCATTTTTTTTTTCAGGAACTCTGAGATAAATTTTCATGAGGAAAAGATGCCAGAAGAATAGGAAAGATTCTAAATAGTGTTTTCATCAATAAACAAAAACCCCAAAAGGAAATAGAAGATATTAGCAACTACTGATGGATATACTTGCTTATTTGTTCATGCATAATCTTCATGAAGATGTTCAAGGAACACAGAAAGGCTGTCATTGATGACAACACAAGAAATGAATAGGTAGGAGCTGACAGACAATTTTCAATATTAGACTCTGTCTTTAGGGTCACACCACTGACAGGTATAGAGAACTTAAGATTCTGGTGTGTTTACTATTTATTACTTTTACAAAAACATTTGATCCCACAAAACAAAATACAATCTTTTGAGAAGCTTTATTGATGTCTTTTGCCATTTATAATGAAATGCAGCCATTTCCCATTATGGCCACTCCTAACCTCCACCATTGAGTCCTGTTCTGTAACAAAGACAAATAGTTCCTCAAACTCAAAACCAACTTAACTTGAACTCAACTCAACTCAAAGCTACCATATTTTACAGGATGAGCAATATTTCTTAGTCCTAGTCTCTAAACTCTACACCTGTGAAGGAAATGTATTTTGTCACATATTTTCTAGGATTAAGATAGATCTTTGCAATTAATTTGAGTTTGGTTGTCTTTTGCTTTTGTTACCTTTTATATTACTCTAGTCATTATGTAGATGGTTCTCTTAGTTCTTCTTTGGTCTACCATCGATTCAAACAAGTCTTCCTAAGTTCCTTGGAATTCTTTGGAAAAATATACCCAAATTCATCATATTTTTAATTGCTTATGGCACAAAAATATTTTATTAGGTTTACATACCACAGTTTGGTTAGTCATTCTTCAATTTATTTCCAGTTAGTAAGAGAAATCAGGATTTTTAAAAATATAATCTATATAATCCCTACCTTTTGAGGTTTTGAGGTTGATGTCAAGGGTATCTTGGAGCCAACTTGAACTGGCAGAAGAGAGCCAATTGTTAAAATTTCAATATGAGCATTTATACCTAGGAAATCAACAAACAATACAAATCAGGGTTTGTTTTGCCTTGACTTAAGAAAGTTATCTAGAAAATAGTAATGATGTAGATTAAACTTAAAAGTTTATTTTGTGTGCTTTTATTTTTGGAACAGGAATGCTGGGTGTTAAACATTTATTCTTATTTATTTATTTTCTAAACCCTTACCTTCTGTCTTAGAATCAATACTGTGTATTGGTTCTAAGGTAGTAGAATTGTAAAGCGCTAGGCAATGGGGGCTAAGTGACTTGTCCAGGGTCACACGGCTAGGAAGTATCTGAGGCCAGAGTTGAACTTGGAACCTCCCATTTCTGGACCTGGCTCTCAATTCACTGAGCCTCCTAGCTGCTCTGTTAAACATTTATCACTATACCATTTCTTGATTTCTTTCCATAGAATATCCTTTGATGACACTGGCAGAGATAAAATGTTAGTCCGAGTAAGCATGAATTTGTTCAACATCATTGTCCTTACATTTCTTTTTATTATATTTTCTTTTGAAATAGTTAA